>NW_008337764.1:431612-521494 GCF_000622305.1 Nannospalax galili | reverse complement strand
CTGGCATCGTTTTTTACCGATGAAGAAGCTGAGGGCCATGTGGGTGCGTGACTTGTGCGGAGTCACAAAGCCAGACTAAGGTAGTGAGTGGTTAAGAGCAAGGACTTGATCTTCCAGGTGCCGCTTACCAGTGTCAGTCGGCACCTGCGCTTCCATTGACCTTGGTTGAGTAACTTTGAGACGCTCAGTACCTGGACTGTAAAATGAGGATAGAATAATAGTATATGTTTAATCGGTTGATGCATGGATTCAAGAAATAGTTTACTCAGGCTTGGCTTATATGAAGCAGAGGCTAAAGAAATGTTAGCAGTTACTTAGGACACTCGTTCTTAAAGCTTTTTTCTTACTACACTGCCCTGGGGTTTTTCTTGGGACTTGAAATACTGTTTGAAGTTGCTTTTCAGCAACTGAAATGATTACAGTCTTTTAAGTGCTTTTGAAGCCAGTACATCTGAAGTGATCCTATCAAATGGCCATTAAGTTGTTTGCAACTTACTGGCTCCCTCTGCGGTCTTCCCCCTCCAGTGATGGATCAGAAGGAGTCTTGTAGGAATGTATAATGGAAAGGCCCTGAGTGGCGGCACATGCCTATAGTCCCAGCACTTCGGAGGCAGTGGCAGGTGGATCTCTGTGAGTTGGAGGCCAGCCTGGTCTACATACTGAGTTCCACACCAGCTTGGGCCACAGGGAGACCCTGTCTCAAAAAGACAAAAAAAAAAAAAAAGTGTAATGGAAAGTGAAAGTGTTAATGTGTTTTCAAACGTGTTTTTTAATGTGTCCTGGGCTCTAATTTCAATTTTTAAGGTTTATGTATAGACAGTAGAGTTGAATAATTTCATATAAATAGAGAAAAACTTAGGAACAAATTCTTGCTAAAGCATAGATCTCTAAGTTAAGGGAACACCATTTTGAAGACTCGGGTGTTGAGAGTGACAGGAATTCACGCTCTTGATTTCTCAAAAGAGTCCTTACCAGGGTCATCCCAGCCCTCGGGAGGCAGAGGCAGGTGGATCTCTGTGAGTTTGAGGCCAGCCTGGTATACATAACCAGTTCCAGGACAGGTGGGGATACATAGTGATACTGTCTTTAAAAAAAAAAAAGAAAATGCTATCCAATTTAAATCTTATGTGTGAAATTAATTAATAATCATCTTTTGACCAAAATGTCAGTAGTATGCAAATATGAATGCAAGTGATCTAAAATACGAAATATTCATGCCTGTGATGGTTATTTTATTTTATTCTGCTGGTGTTGCGCTGAGGCCCTCACTCATGCAAAGCATGCAGTCTACCACTAGGCTGCATCCCCCAGCTCCTCAGTAATGTACAGCTCTGAATTTTTTATCTTAGTACTCAAACAGCAGAACTCAAAATACCATTATGAAGGCATCCACAAAATTAGACACCTCATCTGTTTGGTGTTCATGTAGCCCAGTTTGGGTCCTAACACTTTAAATGAATGTATATTTTATTGGCATCAAAGAGTGACTTTGACAAACACTTGTCAACTAATGTTGAAAATATTTTACACTCTACCTGCCATCCTTGGTATTTTTTGTGGATTCTGTTCAGTGATTCTGGTCTCTCTTGTTAGACCTGAGCCTAATAAACTGACCCATTTGAGTAGCTGGGCAGGACAGCATCTAAATCTTGAAGTAGTGAGAAATACCTAGAAGAGGTGAAATGTGTTAAGAAACCTAAACTGTGTTTGAGGGTCCGAGCCAGGGTGTCACTCTTTGGTGTTGTTTGCTTTGACTAATTTGTTTATTAGCAAATTCTCCATTTCAGTTGAAGAGCACTCCCTAAGATTGTTTTCAGTATTAGGTCACTTATCCTATAAGGGATATGGAGAGTGCTTTAATAGATAATGATAAGCATATTGAGAATGAAACAGAGAAAACATCAGCATGCTCTCCATTTGTTAGGTAGGGATAGGTACTACTTTTTGAGGTCCTTGTTCAGTTATATAGATTTTATGTGTACCAGATTGTGACGTAGAATAAATTGTTGGAAAAAGGCATTAATGTGCATTCCGCAAATTCAGATGGAAATTTAAAAAATGAGGTTTGAAGCTTATTTGTTTGGAACCATAGCTGAATTACATGCTAGCCTCTAGGTTAACTAGAATTACACTGAAGCATTATTGAATTATAGTCACCAGCACTCCCTGTTTACCATTGCTGTGAAGGGAGGGCCTCCAAACTGAATGCCAGTCAAGTCTTTTTGTATCCTTTCAGCTGTTTTCTTACATTGCTGGCAAACATAATGGTTGATGGAGGAGTTGGATCTCCCTGGTGCTGGAGTTAACAGACAGTTGTGAGTTGCCCAGTTGGGTACTCAGGAAGAGTATCAAATATTCTTAACGACTGAGCCACCTCTCCAACCCCTTAAAGCACTATCTTATTTCTTGAGATGAAGTCTTACTGATCCTGGAGCTCACCAATTTGTGTAGGCTGGCTGGCCAATGAGCTCCAGGGATCTGTCTACTTCTGAACCCTCCCCCATTCACAGTGCTTTGGAGAGCTACTTTGCACTATTTAGTTCCTAAGATAGTTTTCTTCTTTTTTGTAGTTAGTATGCCTTCCTTTTGGGGCCTCTGTTTATTTATAAAATAGCCAGATTGTTGCTTCTTCATAAAAGTTTAAAATTTCATGTGTATGAGTGTTTTGCCTGCATGTATTTAAGTGCACCACATGTGTGCAATGCTCACAGGGGCCAGAAGAGGGTGTCAGATCCCCTTGAACTGGAATTATGAATAGTTGTTAGCCACCATGTGGGTGCTAGGACTTGAACCCGGGTTCTCTGGAAGAACAGCAAGTGTTCTTAACTACTAAACCATCTCTCCAGCCCCAGGTTGTTACCTCTTAATCTTTGGTGTACATGTAGATCCCCTGGACATCTTATTAAAATGGAGGTTTTGTTTTCATAGATGTGGTTGGGGCCTGTGAATCTGAATGTCTAAAAAAGGCTTCTGCTGATTCCAATCGATATTGTCCACAGAACTCACCTTGAGCAGATGGAGCCAGATGATTTCTGTTGGTCTAGGTTCAGTGTAGAACTTCCCCAACATCCTCCTAATTCTACCTATTAATTCAGTTATAGCATGTGTAAAGCTGTATGAGATATGGTGGAATAAATGCAGGTTCTTTTATTTAAGCGAGGTTTCTTAGTTGAAAGAGACGGCTTAAACCAGTGCAAAGAAAAGTTAA
The DNA here is from genome assembly GCF_000622305.1 of Nannospalax galili. NCBI lineage: Eukaryota > Metazoa > Chordata > Mammalia > Rodentia > Spalacidae > Nannospalax > Nannospalax galili. The sequence continues at coordinate 518,286 of NW_008337764.1, read as the reverse complement.
ATTTAATCCCAGCACTTGAGAGGCAGAGGCAGGCAGTATCTCTGTGAGTTCGAGACCAGCCTGGTCTACGTAGGAAGTTCCAGGACAGCTCTCTCTCTCAAAAGACCAAACAAAAAGAAAAACAACAACAACAAAAAAAAAAAAACAGCAAAAAAGGAAAGTTGTAAGAATGTGCAGAGTAATTCAGTGGCATCCATGAACAAGAAATGAAGTATTACCAGTCTTCAAAGGAACTGTGTCTGTGTTTCTGTTGCTGTTTCTCTGGTGGTCTTCCCACATCTCTTCTCTTCTATTTCCCAGTACCTGTATTTGGCTTATCATGTTAGTGACTATGGTGCCACTTTGGTCTTTCAGTCCCAAGGCTCCCACTCTGACAAACACTAAGTTTCCTTGTTTTTTTTTGGGGGGGGGGCGGTTTCCAAATTTTCATGAGAAAATTTTGGTCAGGGAGTAATGAATTGTTTCTTCTTGGTCCAGTTAACCTGTGTTTGGAAGAAGAGTGTTAGTATCACCACATTTTAAAAAAGGCTGGGTATGGTGGCTCACTTGGGAGGCAGAAGCAGGTATATCTCTGTGCGATTGAGGCCAGCCTGGTTTACATAGTGAGTACCAGGCTAGCTGGGGCTACAGGGAGGCCCTGACTTAAAAGTACCAAAAAAAAAAAACACAAAAAACAAGAAAACATGGTCCCATACTTCCTTGAACACCCCCTGCCCCCCAGTCCTCCTGTGTGTCGGCCTCCCAAGTGCTGGGTTACAGGCAGGCTCCACAACATCCAACTTCAACTTAGACATGAGGTGTAAAGGGAAATTTTGATGTTCTCCAGTTGCATTAATGAATGAATAGTTCTTGTAACAGTTGAAGTAATTGGTTTAATGTCATTGTTTTAGGCAAAATTTGAACAGTTTCTTGTGAGGAAGGCATTTGAGGAAATCATTTGTTAGCTTGAAATGCTATACTGGGAATTATTTTAATTTTACCCCCTTTTTTCTTTTTCTTGCAGAAAAGCCCCGTGCAGAAGCCGTCACACCTCATGTCTCTGCATTTTCTCATGTGCAGCTTTTGTTATATTTTTGTTATATAAAGTTTTCTTCAGCTTAGTAAGTATATCATGACCTTGCCTGGTATAGTTAAATAGTCTTTAAATGTTAATTGTTTTGATTCACAAATTACCATATTTTTATTATTTCTTTATTAATTTTGTCTTTTTGAGACAGGGTCTCCCTGTAGTCCCAGCCGACCTGGCTCTCCCTATACAGACCAGACTAGCCTTGATCTCACCGAGATTTACCTGCCTCTCGAATGTTGAGGCTAATGTCTTCTCTTAGGTTGGGCAGTTATTCAGTTGTACATAGACTTTGTGAAGAAATTTATAAATGCTGCTGGAATGGCATACACCTGAAACCCCAGAGTTTACCAAATGCATTTGGTTTAACATTTTAAACAAGATAATAGTTGAATTGTAAATCCAAAAGTTTTATTACACTTGTTTACTGTGTAAACTTTTGTGTATCCTGGAGAACTGCTTTACTACTGAGCTACATCCCCACCTCATAAAAATTATTGATTGATTTATACTTCTTTTTTTCTCATACTATTTCTCTGAAGTATGTTGTGTATTTTACACTTACAGCACATTTCAGCTCAGACTTGCCACATTTCATTACCTCTCAGTAGCCAAATAGCCCTTGTATTGTCAAACATCTGTAAAACAGAATTAGAGTGTCTTTTTGTTGTTGTTTTGTATATTTTTTATTTATTTTTATTTTACGTGTATGAGTGTTTTGCCTGCATGTTTATATGTGCACCCGTGTTGTGTAATACCCACAGAGGCCAGAAGAGAGGTGCTGGATCCCCTGGAACTGAAGTTAAAGATGGTTGTTAGCCACCATGTGGGTGCTGGGATTCGAACCTGGGTCCTCTGCAACAGCAGTCAGTGCTCTTAACCGCTGAGCCATCTCTCCATCCCCTCAAATATTTATTTCTAAATTAACTAGATTTACCTCAGCTACTCATTTAATTAAAAGACAGGTGTTATCAAATAGATTAAAGTTTACAAATCATCATCTTCTTTTTTTGGAGACAGGGTCTCACTATGTAGCCCTGACTGGCTTGGCAATCACAGACCCACCCGTGTCTGCCTCCAGAGAACTGAGATTACAAAAGCATGTGCTACCACCCCTGGCTCCTTTGTACATTGTCACACTATGCTTTTGAGATAGTCTCATGTAGCTCAGGATAGCCTTAAACTCACTAGATAGCTTAGACTGACCTCAACCTTGCAGCAGTCTTCCTGTCTCAGTCTCCTGAGAGCCAGGATTACATTTATGTGCAACCGCACCTGGATTGAAAGATCCTTTTGAAAGACTTGTGTGTATCTACATGTTGGTGTGTGCACAAGTCTGTAGGTGTCCACAGAGGCCAGAAGAGGGTATCAGATACTTGGGACCTGGAGTACTAAGCTGCCCATCATGGGTCTGGGAACAAAACTCAGGTCTTCTAAAAGAGCAGTACTTCCAAAAGAGTGTAATCACCTTGGTGATTGTCAACATGTCTACATGTCTGAATTAACAGCAGAATCAGAAGCACATCTCCACATGCCAGATTGTTTTTGACAGGGCCAGGCTGGCCTTAATCACACAGAGATCTGCCTGCCTCTGCCTCCCAAGGGGTGGGATTAAGGGCATGTGCCATCACACCCAGACTCCTAAGTTGCTGTTGGTCAGGGTTTTGTCAAGCAATGAGAAAACGTAAATAATACAGAAAATAGGTACCAAGAAGGAGGGCTAGTTACTGTGATAAATCTGACCCTGTGCTTCATAAGCATTTGAAACTTGTTTGTGGGAAGAATATGGAAGGGGGCAGGGAGGGGAGGCTTTGGGCTAGAAAAGCTCTTGGATATTGTACACTGAGCTTAAAGGACCATTCTGGTATGAGCACAGAAGACAGGAATACTGATAGACGTACACACAGGGGAGGCCCAGCACATGAGTTTTCAGAGAGAAACAAGGTGTCCATTAGGAACTGTGTAGGGGCCATTTGTGACATTCTGGCAAATAATTTGGTTGAATTTTGCCATCTCCTGAGAACTTTAGTGAGTCTGATTACAGTGCTGAAGGTGTTAAAGACTATGGGGAGTTCTAAGTTGGACTGAATGCATTTTGCATTATGAGATAGTCATGAGACTATGGGGACAACAGGAGGAAGTTGATGGCTTAAAAGAGACAAAGGGCAGAGTTGTGATGGGTAATATTGTCAACAGGATATATAAGCCTCTGGGTATGCCTGTGATGGATTATCTAGCTTAGGTTAAGCGTTTGGGTGGCATCAATCCATGGGATAGGGTCCTGGACTCAATAAAATGGAGAAAACAAGCTGAACACCAGTATTCATCACTGCCAGCCTCCTGACTGACTACCCAGAGACCAGTCACCTCGAGATCCTGCTGCCCAGGCCTCTCCACCATGATGGATTATATCCTAAACGATGAGGCAAAATAAACTTTTGTCTCCCTTAACTTGCTTCTTATTAGAAATTTTGTCACAATAACAAGAAATTTAACTAATACAGATACTCCCCCACATTCCTGATACCTTTAGCAACAGGGGCCTGGAAAGCTGAAGGCACAGCAGCCTCTGACCTATATCAGCTACATGAGGCTCAGTCTGAGATGCTTCTGGGTTTAGGTCCTGGGAATCCACTTACCCAACATTGCAGCACCCACAAAAAGTCAGTTTCAATGGGAAGCTGGGTGTGATGGCACGTGTCTATAATCCCAGCACTTGTGAGGTGAGGCATGGGAAGATGAGGAATTCAAGTCCAGTGTCAGCTATATAATGAGTTTGAGGCCAGCCTGGGCTACTTGAGGCCCTCTCAAAAACAATCTGGCATGTGGAGATGTGCTTCTGATTCTGCTGTTAATTCAGGCATGTAGACATGTTGACAATCACCAAGGTGATTACACTCTGCCCCTCCACCCACCTCAGTGCTGACTCCTGTATCTCAATCCATGTGACCTTACATTTTACTGACAAGAGTACATGTGAGTCTGACAACAGCAAGGACTCTTTTTGGAGAAGTATTTATATATCTTCACCTAGGTGTAGATGGAGATGGGTCTGACTAGGCCTTGAGAGGCTTTTTCTGACCTCCTCCCATGTTATTATCCCAATCTTATCTTCACAATTGGTTATAAAATACATTATTATTTTCATTTGTGCTCTACAATGAGGTGAGGTAAGAACAGAAACCCTCACCACAGCTTTTTTGTTTTGTTTTGTTTTAAGACAGGATCACCCTGTAGCCCAGCTGTCCTGGAACTCACTATGAAGACCAGGCTGGCTTAAACTCACAGACATCCGCCTGCCTCTGCCTCCCAAGTGCTGGGACTAAAGGCCTGTACCACCCTGCCTGGGTAAGGCAGCCCTTCTTAAAGAGCAATGTGTGAGGTACAGGGCAAGGGAGCTAGAGAAACAGTGAATGAGGGACTGATTTATTTAGGGGGAATGAAAATTCTCAAAAAATTTGCATCAGGGATTTGACATGTTCCAGTTTAGGGTTTAGAGAGATCATCCTGTGAACAGTGGGAAGAATGATTTGACCAGGGCAAGACTGACACAGAGACCAGAGATTGCTATGAAAATTTCATTTATGACATTAAAATTTCTAAAAAAGAATTGCCTTTTTAAAAGAGAAAATGTCTTCCAAGGCTGGACTAGTTGTACAGAAGCTTTTCAGTTTAATGAGGTCCCACTTATTGATTGCTGACCTTAACTCCTGAGCAAAATCGGTCGGTTTAGAAAATCCTTTCCTACACCTATATCCTGTAAGTTCCTCCCAATATTTTCTTCTAATAGTTTCAGGGTTTCCAGTTTCACATTGAGGTAGTTAATCCATTTGGAGTTGACATTTGTGGAAAGCGAAAAAATAAGGATCTAGTTTGATTCTTCTACAGGTGGAGATCCAGTTTTGCCAGCACCATTTGTTGAAGATGCTGTCTTTCCTCCATTGTGTGTTCTTGGCACCTTTGTAAATAATCAGGTGGTAGAAATTGTGTGTACTCAGGTTTGGATCTTCAGTGATGTTCCATTGATCTCTCCGTCTGTTTCATCACCAGTACCATGCTGTTTTTCTGACTATGACTTTGTAGTATACTTTGTGATCTGGTATAGTAATCCCCCCAGTGTTGCTCTTCGTGCTCAGGATTGCTTTGGCTATCCGGGGTCTTTTGTGCCTCCATATGAATTTAAGGATGGATATTTCTAATTCTGTGAAGTATATCATGGGGATTTTGGTTGGGATTGCATTGAATCTATATATTGCTTTTGGTGGGATGGTCATTTTAACAATATTAATTCTTCCAATCCATGAATATGGGAGGTCCTTCCATCTGCTGGTGTCTTCCTCAATCCCTTTCTTTAACGATTTAAATTTTTCATTTTAGAGTACAGCCTTGGAAGACAAAAGAAAAGTGAGGAAGAACCCAGTATAGGGATGCTTTTGTAAGCCCTTATCAAGAAACCCAATGTACTCTCATATGCACATTTGAAAATTGCCCTGCTCTGACTTTTTTCTAGTTCCCTGTCTAGAACTTGTAATGCTAATTACTCTTGCCTTTACTTCTCCTTCACATCTCCCATTCATGATTCAAGGACTTTCTTCTCTGCGTAGAGACAAGAGTTATGCAATTTGGGAGTCTTTTAGATAGACCCACTGAAGGGGTACCCCAACTGCCTCATCCTGCATCCCTGTTCAGCATGGAAGAAGCCAGAGTGGTCTGCATCCCAATCCCTATTGGCAATTTGGGTAACCCCTTCAGAGGATGGCGTGATAAGAATAGGAGGTAGGAATTGGCTAGGCAGTTAGGGTAAAAAGACCCCAAAGAAATGTAGCCAGTTTCTTGGCTAAGTTAAAGTGTCCTTGGGCCTGTTGGCAACGCACTCTGTTCCAAAGGCCAAAAATGTCAAAAGTATTTGGGAGCTTGTATCTAATCCTTAAAAGATTTTAGGGTTACCTCTTCAGAGGAGGGAATGTTGAAGGGGAAGGAGTGGGCATGGATTTGATCAAAACACCTTATATGAATGTGAAATTCTCAATAAAGTTTTTGTAAAAATTTTTTTAAAAAAGAGAAATAGTTCAGGGCATGGTGATGTACATCTTTAATCCCAGCACTCAGGAGGCAAAGGCAGGCAGATTTCTGTGAGTTCTAGACCAACCTGCTCTACACAGCGAGTTTCAGAGCAGCCAGGGCAACATAATGAAATCCTCTCTCAAAAACAAAGAAGGGGCTGGAGAGATGGCTCAGCATTTAATAGCACTGGCTGCTCTTACAGAGGACCTGGGTTTAATTCCCAACACCCACATTGTGACTAAGAACCATCCATAATTCCAGTTCCATGGTCTGATGCTCTCTCCTGACCCCTGCAGGCATTGCATGACACCAGTGCACATACATGACATACATGCAGGCAATACACTCATACACATAAAATTTTAAAAATATATATTTAGCAGGGCGTGGTGGTACACGCCTTTAATCCCAGCACTTTGGAAGCAGAGGCAGGTGGATCTCTGTGAGTTCGAGGCCAGCCTGGTCTACATAGTTCCAGGCCAACTGGGGCTACAGGGAAACCCTGTCTCAAAAAGACCAAAATATATATATATTGGTGTTTTTGAATATTTATATGTATATATATTTAAAAACACACAAAAAAGGGTGTGTGTGTGTTTGTGTGTGTGTGTGTGTGTGTGTGTGTGTGTGGTGCTGGGAATTGAACCCAGGGCCTTGTCCCAGGAAAGCACTCTACAACTAAGCTACTCCACCCCCAGCTTGTGTTATGGCTCTTTAGTCTGGGTAATGCAAAGTGGTTTTCATTGATTGATAAAAAAAAAAAAAATGCTTTGTTTTAAAAACAGTTTTACTGGGCCAAGTCTCAGCTGCCAGCTCCAATGTGCTCGAGGTGACCGGGTTCCACACGCAGCACACCGCTTCACCCAGAAGTAGATGCCTAACTGCCGAACACGAACCCACAAATATGAACCCTTTAACTAAGGTGAAGCTGATCAACGAGCTGAATGAGCGAGAGGTTCAACTTGGCGTTGCAGAGAAGGTGTCTTGGCACTCGGAGTACAAGGACAGCGCCTGGGTGTTTCTTGGAGGGCTTCCTTATGAGCTGACTGAGGGAGACATCATCTGTGTGTTCTCACAATATGGGGAGATTGTCAACATTAATCTTGTGAGAGACAAAAAGACTGGGAAATCCAAAGGATTCTGCTTCCTGTGCTATGAAGATCAGAAGAGCACGGTTCTGGCTGTTGATAATTTCAATGGCATCAAGATCAAGGGAAGAACTATCCGGGTGGATCATGTGTCTAACTATCGGGCTCCTCAGGAATCAGAAGACATGGATGATGTGACCAGAGAGCTCCAGGAGAACGGCTGTGGGGCTTATACACCTTCATCAAGTTCACCTGAGGACTCTGAAGATGTCAAGTCCATAAAAAAGCACAAAAAAGACAGAAAGGAAAAAAAGAAAAAGAGAAGACTGAGAGGGAGGTACAAGCAGAGCAGCTGCCTTCCTCTTTGTCCCCAAGAAGCAAGCCAGTAAAGGAAATAGGAAAGGAAGAAGCCAAATTACCCTTATTTGCAGAGGGTATGATTCTCTTAAAAACTCCACCAAGAAGCTCCTATTGCTAATTAACATCAGAAAATTAACAGGATACAAAATTAACACGCAAAAATCAGTGCCCTTTCTACATACCAACAACAAACAAAGCAAGAGAGAAATCAGGGAAACAATACCATTCACAATAGCCTCAGAAACATCTGAGACTACCTCTTACTGAGGAAGTAAAAGGCTTGTGTAATGAAAATATTAAGGGACTGAAAAACCAAATTGAAGAAGATACCAGAAGATGGAAAGACCTTCCATGCTCATGGATTGGTGGATTCGTATTGTGAAAATGGCCATCCTACCAAAAATTATCTACAGATTAAATGCAATCCCCATCAAAATTCCAAAGCATCTTACCAGAGAAATGTTTTTTGGTTGGTTTTTTTTTTTGTTTTTTTTGTTGTTGTTTTGGTTTTTGTTTTGGTCTTTTTGAGACAGGGTCTCCCTGTAGCCCCAGCTGTCCTGGAACTCACTATGTAGACCAGCCTGGCCTTGAACTCACAGAGGTGTGCCTGCCTCTGCCTCCCAAGTGCTGGGATTAAAGGCATGCGCCACCAGGCCCGGCCACAGAAATGTTTTTAATCTTAAATTTCATATGGAAACACAAAGACCCAGGATAGCCAAACCACTCCTGGACAATAAAAAACTGATGGTGGTATCACCATTCCAGATTTCTAGCTATACTACAGAGCTAGAGTAATAAAAGCAGCATGGCACTGGCATAAAAGGAGATACATTAATCAATGAAGGAGAACTGCAGACCCACATATATGCTCACATTCCTAGAGACAATTGATTTTGACAAAGAGGGCAAGAACATGCTTTGGAGAAAGGACAGCATATTCACGAAATAGTGCTGGTCAAACAGAATAGCTACTTGTAGAAGAATGAAAATTAATCCTTACCTCTCACCCTGCACTCAACTCCAAATAGGTTAAGGACCTCAGCATAAGACCTACTCATCTATTGTGAACTCATTGAATTCAGGTCCTCTCCTTAGTATCTTTTCTTTTCCTTAGTGTTGTCATTGTGTTTAACATGCCCTTCAGCTTCTTATGGTGGAAACACATAATTTGAAATCTTCCTTTCTAATAAAGTTCTTACACGTGCTTCCTTCTATGCACAGTTTTAGCTGCATCTAATGCATTTTCATAAGTTAAGGTTTGCCATAATTCAGTTTAAAATGTTCTCTAAACTTCCTGTTTATCTCTTCCTTTATCAATGGGTTACTTAAAAATGTGTTAATTTAGTGATCTTTCACCATGTCTTATTACTTATTTCCAAATTATTTTATGACCAGAAATGCCATATAAATTCAATCCTTTCAGATTTGTTGGGATTTATTTTTAAGTAGTCTCAGGGACTGAAATACATTTTCTAGTCCTTCAACTGTTTTCAGAGTCCCCATACTCACATGATAAACCCACCCATCAAGCACTCAGACCACTTCATACTACGTAGAAGAATACAGTCACACTGAGCTATCTCCCACAGACACTCTATCATCATATGGCCCAGGCTTAGTTACACGTCTTGTAACCCACAGAAAGGTTCAGGCAATTGCTAACACAAGAAGACACATTATCACACGCCATGTAGAGAAGGACAGACTTATGAAATTCTCCCAACTGATGTTCCACCCTCAGGGGATTCAGCCTTGGTTGTATGCCTTGCTACCCAAAGAAAGGGCCATGTAATCTCCAAGAATTCACCTTGTTTCTGCTAGCTGCTTCTTCAAGTGCCAATTATGTTGTGTGACTTTTCCTAGGGAAACACAAACAAATGTCTACCACAGGTAGGAAACTAATTTCAAACTAGGTAACAATTCTACCAAAGTCCAGTTTGTTGAGTCCATGAATTTAGTGGGATTACTTACAGGAGTGTGAATGAGGCATTGGCATATAAACATAGATGATGCAATAGCAGCCGTCTCACCAAAAATCTCACCCCAGCTGGTGATAATTCACATAAGCTGCATTCATTCTGGCAGCTCTCTGTACAAATCAACAAGATGGAGACTCTCCTCTCCTCAGGATATCTCAGTGCTTATATAACCTGGGGACAGGGCTTTTTGGACCTTGTTTCTGGAACTTCCTGAGATTCATGAGTTGTTTACTTCCCGAGCCTGATAAGTTTCATTTACCTCCTGAGTTTTAATGAGCCTCCCTCCAGGGTAGAATGTTCCAATTCAGGGAACTGATAGAGTCCAGGCCTATAGCGACCCTTCCCCCAGTGTAGCAAGGCCTCCTAATTTTGCAAGCCCCTCATGAGAAGTTTTGCAGGGCCCCATGGAATGCAGGAACTGAGTCATCAGTTATGCTGACCATCTGCAAACAGCAAAACAGGCCCCTTGTACCCATGACCCAAGACCCCATGACCATAAGAACTGTCTTAGCTCAAGTTGTTTCCCCCGACACACTGGTGTGTCAGAAAGCCCCACATATTTATCCTTCCTAGTCGCAGGACACTGCTTCTGGGGATTCAGGACACTGTTGCTTCCTCAGAACTCCCTTCCACTGGGGGAAGCCTCTGGTCGGAGGCCTTCAACTCGTTTGCCTGGCACACTTCTCCCTTCATGTGTCTTTTCCCTCTTCTCCTTCCTACTCTCCTATTTCTCATGGCCCTGGCTCTCTTTCCTGGAATCTTGTCTGCCATCTCAGACTCTGTCTCCTTTGGTGAAAAAATCTTTATTGTCTCCTTTTATTGACTCACTCAAGCTCTTTTTCACCTTCTCTCTGCCCTTTGCCTAACTGACCAGGGGAAACTCTGAATCTAAACCTACAGGCCTTTCCCCCCTCACTTGCCTCCTCCACTCTCAAACTGCTAGGGCTCTTAGACACAGACCAAAGTGTCTCAACTTTTTCTGATTTTAAAAAATGTTTTATTTTTACTTTATGTGTATGAGTGTATTACCTGCATGTATGTGAGTGCACCCGTCTCATGCAATGCCATGCAGTTCAGAAGAGGGCTTTGGATTCCCCTGGAGCTGCAGTTAAGGACAGTTCATAGCCACCATGTGGATGCTTGGAATCGAACCCGGGTCCTCTGCAAGAACAGTCAGTGCTCTTAACCACTGAGCCATCTCTCCAGCCCCCAAATTCTTCTGACTCTATATACAGCCTGGCCGCGGTATAAATTGGACAGTGGCTCCATCTGGGCAGAAACCAGAATGAGACTTAAACATTCTAAGAGATTTAGACAATTTCTGCCATAGTAACAGCAAATGGCTCAAACTCCCATATGTCCAAGCCTTATTTGCCCTTCGTGCAAGGCCCTCCCTCTTTGCCCTCTGCCATACACACCAAGTTCTCCTCACTAAAACCACCCTGAGTGACCCAGAGCGTTCTGCCCCAGAGCCTGCTGCTCCTCCCCCATATTCCCTTACTTCAGCCTTTGACCCCAACTTGGTAGACAAACGTCTCCCAGGTGGCCCACCATGGCCCTCCTCCCAACCATCTCCCACTCCTCAACCAGCCCCTCCCACTCCTCAACCAACCTCTTCTCCTCAACTGACCCCTCCTACTACAGCTAACCTACCAAACTCCCCTGCTGCCCCACCCCCACCAAAATCCTCTTCCTCTTCCTCCTCCTCACCCTCCCAACCTTCCTCCCGTTCTCTCACACCTCTGCCCTCCCCTAGGTTTCTCCTCAAGGGAATTCAAGACCTCCAACACCTTTTTTCCACCTCTTTCCTCCTCTCTCTCCTCCACACACCATCCTGCTCCCCCCATTTCTTCCACTGCCCCTATGTTGGCCTTACCCTCAAGTATCATGGATAGTCCCCCTGATCCCCCATCCCCCACCTTTACACCATCCATTCCTTTACTCCTCCCTGCACTATCTCCATGTCCCACCACGCCCTCTCAAACAGAATCCCAGCCTCAATCCCAAACTCCCAGTGGCATCTTTTCCCTCAGAGAGGTGGTGGGGGTGGAGGGAATAGTTAAGGTCCATGTCCCTTTTTCCCTCAGTGACCTGGCTTAGATTGAATGCAGGGTGGGATCGTTTTACACTGACCCTGCCCATGTCATTAAGGAATTTAAATACCTAACCCTCAGTTATGACCTGAACTGGCACAGTATCTTCATGATTCTCCAGTCTACTCTCATTCCCGATGAGAGAGACAGGGTCTGGACAGCTGCTCAAGAGTACACTAACGAAGTCCATTTGACTGACCAGACCCGACCCATGGGGACTGTAGCGGTTCCCCAACAGGACCCTGGCTGGAATTATCAGCCTCCACCAGAGGGATGGGACGAACCCTCTCCAGACAGGGCTTCAAGGGACCACATGGTCACCTGTCTTCTGGCAGGCCTTCAGAAGGCCTTAACCCCCAAAGTCGTTAACTTTGATAAACTAAGAGAATTACCCAAAACCTCCCCCAAAACACGGCTCAATTCATGGCCAGGCTAACTGAGGCCCTGATTCAGTACACTCAGTACAACCCAGGGTCTAGAGAAGGCCAGTTTATGCTCAACCACCACTTTATTTCACAATCAGCTCCAGATATCAGGAAGAAGCTTAAGTGTTTAGATAAGGGCACTGAGCCCCCTACCCCTGACGGAGAGCTGTTGGATTTGGTATTTAAAGTGTTCCATAACTGAGAGGTACAGGAGAGGGCAGACAAGATGACCCTGTCTAGACAAAAATACTAGCTGATGGCCACAGCCCTGAAGGCTCCTCCAAAGAACACGGTGGACTCCTATGGGGCCCGACGACTGCCACCAGGACCCTGTTTCACATGTGGACATCCTGGCCATTGGGCAAAGCTGTGCCCCAACCCATGACCGCCTCCTGGACCTTGTCCTCAGTGTGGGCAGCAAGGCCACTAGAAGGTAGATTGTCCTTCTTTGCCTCGCCAAGGTAGGCCGATCACCTCCCCAACCCTGCCCACTTTACAGGGATCAGTGGACAGTCTTCTAGGCCTAGCAGCCGAACACTGATGAGGCCCTGGCTTCTTGGCCCCCACCTCCTCGATGACCATCACCATGGAGGAGCCCAGAGTAACAGCCACAGTGCAGGTAAGACCATTTCCTTTGTCATAGACGTGGGGGCCAGTTGGTTACCCTTCCTACTGATGAACTTTTTCCCTCATAGATCTCCATGGTGGGGGTCGATGGGAAGCCCCACACCCCCAGGGCAACAGGACCCCTACCATGTATATTTTGGGAGACTCCCCTGACACTCCTTTTTAGTCATGCCCTTCTGCCCGGCCCCTCTGCTTGGTAGGGACCCTATGCAAAAACTCTCTCTCCCTCTCCTTCCTCCCTCTCACAGTCTTTCTCCTCACACCCATAGCTCCACCCCCCAAAACTAGGACCTAGCCACTCCCAGCATCTGAGGTCAACCCCATGTCTGGGACACCTCTGCCCTGGAACTGGCCTCCCACCACTCTCCTATTCACATCGCCTGAAAACATCCCTCTACATTCTCTAGCATGACTCAGTATCCCATCTCACTCAAACACTGCCAGGGACTTAAGCCTATAATTCAAAAACTCATGAAGGCCCATCTCCTCAAATCCACTCGTTCCCCTTATAATACCCCTATCTTCCCCATCCTCACATCTGACAGATCCTACCATTTGGTCCAGAACCTCTGCCTCATAAATGCAGCTGTAGTCCCCATTCACCCAGTCATTCCTAACCCCTATACTCACTCTCTCACATCCCCTCCTTGACTACACACTTTACTGTTCTGGACCTTAAGGATGCTTTTCTCTCCATCCCCTTACATCCTGATTCCTATGACCTCTGCATTTCCCTGGGAAGACCCTGACTCTGGGACGGCCTCCCAATTAACATGAACTGTTATACCCCAGGGATCCTGTGATAGCCCTCACCTTTCTGGCCAGGCCTTAGCCTGTGACTTAACTACCCTAGCTAGATCTTAGTCCTTCTACAGTCCTCCAATATGTGGATGAACTTCTCTGCTCTCCATCCCTTCCTCTTTCCCAGACTCATACAATCAAACTCCTCAACTTCTTAGGAGATAAGCGGTATAGGGTATCCCCAGCCAAGGCACAACTTTCCCTTCCTCAGGTCAAATACCTGGGGTTTTTCCTCACCCCTACATCCTGCCACCTAACTATAGATAGGACAAATTATCTAAGATCCCTAAAACCCTCAATACCAAAGAAGAGATCCTGTCCTTCCTGGGCATGGCCAGATACCTGCACACCTGGATCCACAACTTTGCCCTCCTTGCAAAACCCCTCTATGAGGCCTCCAAAGGGGACCCATCCAAAACTGTAGAGCCTCTGGGGCCAGTAACAGCAGGTTTTCGTGTCATCCAGAAGGCCCTGCTTGAGGCACCAGCTCTGGCCCTTCCTGATTTGGGTTCTCCGTTCCTTTTGTATATAACTGAAAATAAGGGACTGGCATTGGGGGTCTTGAGGCAGATGAAGGGACCCACTTTGGCTCCCATAGCCCACCTCGCAAAACAACTGGATACCCCTTGTCTCTGCGCTCCGGCTGCCGCAGCCCTCCTGGCCCAGAAAGGACTCAAGCTCACTCTAGGTCAGCCCATCTTCTGTTCTTTCCCTCCATCGCCTTAAGGACCTACTAACTCAGTCGTCTCTCACTGCTCTTTTCCCCTCTAAGTTACAGCTCTTCTGTGCCATTTTCCTTGAGAACCCCTCACTCACCTTGGACTCATGTCCCACCTCTCAACCTTGCCTCCCTCCTCCCTTCTGCCACACCGCTCACTCACTCATGTTTACAAACTCTTCAGGAACTTTCCCACCAAGATTCCTTGATTTCCCTAGAATCCCTACCTGACTCAACCCTGACCTGGTTTGTAGACAGCAGTTGGACTCTCATTCCAACAGGGTCCCTCCTGCAGGGTGGGGTATGCCATCGTGTCCCTCACGGACATCATTGAGTATGGACCATTGCCATCTGGGACCACTTCACAGAGGGCAGAACTTATAGCACATCTAGGGCTGTAAGTTAATAGGTTTGACTTCGTTCCCCATTTGCCCCATTTTTTCTCACCATCAGGTTCTATTGTACTCAGCCAGTGATAGGTGCATGACCATGAGGGACAAACTTCCCAGTTACCTGGGTCCTTGAAGTCATTACTTGTTTGGTCCTCTATGAAACACAGGAACCTGAGGTGGTGAGAGTTTCCCAGGTTGAAGGTTAGGGAGACAGTACTGCATGAAGAGAGTGGGCACACCGAGGAACCAAGGAGTTGGGTTTCCTGGTTTTTGTTATTAATTTTCCATATTTCAAACTTAAAAAGAACAGGGGGGAACTGAATATATGGAAGAAGCATGAGTCACGAGGGCTAGGGCAATGATCACAGCATGCACAATTTCTATGCAATCTCAAACCAGACAAAATTTCCAGGAACTTTTGGCAATTGCTGGCTTCTGACAGGGAAAAGAATTTCAGCAGGTAATTAAGAACCCTCAGAAGAATTGAGCATAAATGCCCAGAATGTGTCCATCAGTGAAATTTTTAAAAATACAGTAGAAAACACAATCAAAAGATAAGACCAAGGAAAAGAACAAACTTTACATTCAACAGACAAAACTTAAGAATCCACAGGGTAGAAGAAGGAGCTGGGGTAAAGTTTAAAGGCATAGACAATTTATCCAATTAAGTTACAGCAGAAAATTTCCCAAGTCTAGAGAAAAAAACAAGTATTTATACTGGTTAATTTTCCCCTTGCCATAACCAAACACCTGACAAAATCTTTTGACTGTGTTATAGGCCATGGCATGGTTGAAGGTACTGTCTGTCATGCTGCACGGTGTGACACTGAGAGTGGCTTTAGGTGTGGAAGCAGGAACATTAAGTAGCTGGGTACATGACATGGAGGCCAGAGGCTGATGTCCAGGATCTTCTTCTATTTCCCTACACCTTATTTTTTATTTTAACTTTTGTTTTTATGAATTTACAAAGAATTAGATTTCATTGTGGCTCTTTTCTTTCCTCCTTTCCATGCCCCAGTAGCCTCCTTTCCATTTTCAAGTCACATGTGACCTTTCGCTCTTTCACCTATTCATAGGACCTCTTGTTCCCCTTGTATGACCTGCTATATATAGGCTATGCTTACTCTCACAACTCCTTATTTATATACATACAAACAGTAAAAGTTAGAACCCATATATGACTGAGAACATGCGTGTTTTTATGACTCACTTGTCACCTCACTTAATAGAATACTTTCCAGTTCTATTTATTTTTCATAATTTCATTTTTCTTAACAGCTGAGTAAAATTCAATTGAAAATCACCTTTAAATCATAACATTATGCTCCCTTGTCCTCGAAGGCTCCATGGCCATCTCACAATGCAAAACGCATCTTGTTCATCTATAAAAGTCTTAAAATTTTTTAAAACAGTTACAAAATTGTTCCAAAACATAAGTGAGAGCCTTTACTGAGACCGAAGTACTCGCTTAAACGTGAACACCTACAAAGTCAAAGCAAGCTAAATATTTCCAGTGTACAGTGGCTCTGTAAGCATTCACATTCCAAAAGGGAAAACGGGGGCAGAGTAAGGAAAGGCTGGCGAAAAGAAAACTGAAACCCAACAGTAAACGCCAAGTGCTGAAGCTCCACACACAGCACTCAGAGTCCGTGATGCAGTCGTCTGGGCACTAACAGACTTGAGCAGCTGCAATCCTCGAGCTCTGCCACCAGCAGTACACGCAGCCTCTCTCGTAAGTAAGTTCCACTCATGCCTGCAGCTTTCCGCACTGGCCATCCCACACTTCGTGCATCTTCAGCGTCAGAGATCTCTGTTGGAACTTGGGCTTCACCTTCACAGCTTCATGTTGTGGCTTTTCAAATCTTCCCTGCAGGGAATCTAACCCTACTGCACTTGCCAAGCTTTGTCTTTCTGGAAACTTGGTGAAATATTCCATTACCCTGTATCTCTTGCATTTTACATGTGTACAAAATCATGTGGATGATGCTGCTAAGTTCTGTCACTAGCTCGATATGTAGCCTGGAGCACTTCTACCACCGCTGTAGAGGCTGATGAGTACCTTTGTGGCTAAACGGGAGAGAAGAGTACCCTAGGCCAAGATGGTGGACCAGGGAATCCCAATGATGGCATTCTCAATTTAGTCTCTGTCCTTTAAAAGAATACACCTTGTTACAAAATGGAGTCTTCTATGCCTCTGTCTTGCCCTCACAACACTGTTCTGTCATCAGGTACAGAGAAGGCAGTTTCCCTTTAATGACTGTAGTTAATGTCTTAAACAGTTACAGCTGCTTTTCTGCACCTACATTGTCTGCAACATTAGTCATTCTTTTCCTCATCAAAGTTCACATTTTTCAAATTTTTCTGTTTCTCTCTCTCTCTCTCTCTCTCTCTCTCTCTCTCTCTCTCTCTCTCTAACAGCAGTAAGAAGTAACCATGCTACAGCCTGGATATTATGCTGCCTGGAAATTTCCTCTACCAAACAACTCAGTCCATTACTTTTGAATTCAACCTCACTAAAATGGGCAGAATGAAATCAGATTCTTTGCCAGAATGTTACAAAACTTACCTGTACACCAGTTTTCAGCTATATTTGCTTCCCTCTGAAACCTCCAGAACAGTCTTTACTGTCCATAGTTCTATCAGCAGTTTGATCTTATGAACCTCCATGAAAATGACCCATTACGTTTGGCTTACAACATTCTAGGGATTCCTTAGCCTGTCACTCCAATTTTCCACATTCCTCCTACAAAGCCAGTCTCAGAGAGACAAACACTGCATGATTTCTCTCAGTGGTGGAACTTGGATTTTAACATGATAGATAGATAATTAGATAGATGATAGATGATTGATTGATTGATAGATAGATAGATAGATAGATGATAGATAGATATAGATAGATAGATGATAGATGATGGGTAGATAGGTAGATAGATGATAGAGATTAGATAGATGATAGATAGATAGATATAGATGATAGATAGATGGATGTAGGTAGATAGATATAGAGATAGATAGATAGATGATAGATGATAGGTAGAAAGGTAGATAGATGATAGATTAGATAGATGATAGATTAGATAGATGATAGACATAGATAGATAGATGATAGATAGATAGATAGATAGATATAGATGATAGATAGATGGATGTAGGTAGATAGATATAGAGATAGATAGATAGATGATAGATGATAGGTAGAAAGGTAGATAGATGATAGATTAGATAGATGATAGATTGAAAAACAGAAGCCTAGCATGGTGGCAGATGCTTTTAATCCCAGTACTTGGGAGGCAGAGGCAGGCAGAGCTCTGTGAGATTGAGGCCAACCTGGTCATCATAGCAAGTTCCAGACCAGTTGGGGCTTCAGGGTGATCCTGTTTTGAAAAAACAAATATAGTTAGTTACTTAATTAGATAGATAGATAGATAGATAGATAGATAGATAGATAGATAGATAGATAGATGATAGATAGATGATGGGTAGATAGGTAGATAGATGATAGAGATTTGATAGATGATAGATAGATAGATATAGATGATAGATAGATGGATGTAGGTAGATAGATAGATATAGAGATAGATGATTAGATAGATAGATAGATAGATAGATAGATGATTGATAGATAGAAGATAGGTGATAGGTAGGTGATAGATGATAGATAGATAGATAGATAGATGATAGATAGATGATCAAAGATAGATGGTAGATGATAGATGATTGAGATAGATGATAGATTAGATAGAAAGATAGATAGATAGATAGATAGATAGATATAGATAGATGATAGATAGATAGATAGATAGATAGATAGATAGACAGACAGATAGATAGACAGACCGACAGACAGATAGAGATTTGCCATGAAACTAGAAAGGGACCACAAGAGCAGAGCATAAGGAAACAGGTTAAGAGTGGGGAGGAGACTATGGAATGCACGGGACATAAAAGAAATAGGAGAGCTATTGGGAGAAAGAAGACAGCCAGAAAGAGGGAGGCAAGGAAATAAGGGAAAGTAATAGAGGACGGGGAGGGGATGAATATGAAAATGCCACAATGAACCAGTATTTTGTATGCTAACTTAAAAACTAATTTTATAAAGCAAACAAGAAGGGACAGGAGAGATGGCTCATTGGCTAAGAGCACTGGCTGCTTTTGCAGAGGACCTGGGTTCAATTCCCAGCACACACATGGTGGCTGACAACCATCTGTAAGTCCAGTTCCAGGGGATCTGACAGCCTCTTCTGACCTCCATGGGCATTGCACTATATGGGTGCACTTACATGCAGAGAATACACTTATAAACAAAAAAAGTAATAATATAAAATAGATTTTATATATAAACATTTTTATTGAATTTTTATCATTTCTTACAATAGTTCTTAATCAAATTTAGACCCCTTCCCCCATTCTTGCTTCCCCCATCCCCTTACCAGACCTCATGTATTCTGCCATACATGTTAAGCCCTATCCATTCAGGCATTTGTATCCAAATGTCCTTCAGTGTAAATTCGTTCACTGGAGTCGTCAACCCATCTAGAGATCATATGTAAGTCATACACTCCCTCACCCAGCAGCAATCAGTCTCCAATAGCTCTCAGTCTAGCCCCAGCCCGCCATCTATTTCTTTCCTCCTCTTTGGGCCTTTGTTTAATTGAGTAGGTATGGGTCCTGTGCTCAATGCGACCGTTTCCACAAGCTTCCAGTAGCCTGGAAGCCTCTGCTTCCCTGTGTCCCTGAACCAGCCCTGGATCTTACAATCTTTCTGCACCCTCTTCCATAATGGTCCATGAGTCGTGGGTGAATGAGGTTCCATATAGGAGTCCTATCCTACACTCTGCAATCTCTTTACTCTTTAAGACTTGGCCAGTTGTGGCCTTCTATGTGCATCATACTCTGTTGTATAAGGAAGTTTTACTGAGGAGAGTTGAGGGATCCATTAGTTTTCTCTCTACCCCTTGTTCTGCTGTGTTCCTTGAGCCTTAGTTAGATGTGTCCCCTAGTACTGGGCTTCTCTCAGAAGGATGTTCTCTGTGTCTGAACAGATGTGCAATTCTGCAGTAGCCTACATCTGTTGCAAAAAGAAGCTTCTTTGATAAATGGTGTATGATATGCTTGTCTATAAATATAAGGATCGATATTTAGCATATAATAAGAAATTTCATTTGTCCAGAACTATGAAAGAGTTTTCTCTAGGATCTTTGTCTTCTCCAGCCATGTGTTTTTGGCTGAGTTTGTAGTGCCAACCATGAGTTCCCTCCCATTGAGGTTTTAAGTCCAATTAGATTGCTATTGATTGCCCCCCCCAGATAACAGTGCCACTACTGCATCAATAGAGGTAGTTTGCCATTCCAGTTGTTATGGTTATTAGGCTTTAGGACTAGGTTGGACCATTGAGGTTTTTTTCTCCCTTGGCAGTTTGCATATCATCATCTAGCATTATGATAACCAAACTTCAGTTAGAAGGCTTCCAGGTCAATTCCTGCCCCATTGCTTCAAGTCCTGTATCCTAAGTATGTCCTATCTTCAGCAGTAGCATCTTACCTACTAGTTCTGGGAGATAACCAAGAGGTTTGGCAATAACCTGTGTTATTTTGAGAGTTCCTGGACCACCTTCATCAATCAAAGGGAGGTCTCTTCTGTCTGGCACTGTGTTCCTTGACAAGCAGCTCCCAGGTATACATATGCAGTAATGTCTGGACACTGTATGTGCATTTCTCATGGGGTTTCAAGGGCATCACTTTTTTCCCTCTAGGTTTCCTAGCCCCCAAGATTCATTCATCTCTACTCTTTTTCCTCCCATCCAACCTCGCTCCCTAGTCCCAGCACCCCCATTATCCCCACCATACCCCCAATAACACCCACCATCCTCCCTCTCCGGACTTGCCTCCTGACCCCCCCACACACACACACCATGGCCCCTTACATGTCCCTCCCTCCTCCCTGCTGAACACTCCCACTCCCCCCTCCCCATAACATCTGTTCCCTACTACCCAATAAAATATTTTTAAATCAACTAAGAACAGAGTAAAATCAGTGGTCTTGACAGATAAAAGATTTATAGCCAATGTCTTTTCAATGACAATGTCAGTAATCTGTGTATTAGAATTCCTCCACAGCCTCTGACAGCAAAATGAATACTGTCCCCTTACTCTTAATTTCATACTCAAGGACCCTTCTCACAAGCAAAAAACACAGAAAGCCAATAAACTGATGCACATTTGTTGCAATTTGTATCAATGTCCTGCTAGTTGAAACATTCCCTCTAGGCAGGACAGGAGGAGGCTCATGAGACTCAGGAAGTAAACAACTCAAAAGTCTCAAGAAGTTTCTGAAACTAAGATTCACAAGCCCCCTCCCCAAGATTACTGAAGCATTAAACAACTGTTGGGGGAGTAGACTCTCCACCAGCCAGGCCCCATGGAGGAGACTCACTGACCTATAAAGCTTGCGAGGTCTGCATGAGTTGCCACCCAGGCTGGGGTGGGCTTTTTGGTGACACAGCTACCTTTAAGTCATCCTGCTCCCATAAATGACCCCTCATCCATACTCCTTTAAGTAACCCCCAAAATTTCATAGGTTCACAAAGTTGGACTTTGATGGAATCATCACTTTGGCTTCCAATTCTGAGGTGAGTAAATGTTTGTTTCTGTCACCCCAAGAAAAATTTTACACAACTTTAAATACCTACAATGGACAAATCAAAAGAAAAATCTCAGTATGTGCAAAAGCATCAAACTATCTGCAGTTAAATCTAAAGATTCTTCATTTCTGTCATGCCCCCTCTACTGTAGAACTGACCAACATCTCCCACTATCTATTTCTTCCCTTCCATAGAAGTGGCTTAAAAGACATTGGGGATGGAAATGGAGAAATGGATCAGCAGTTAAGGACACTGGCTGCTCTTGCAGAGGATCTGGGTTTAGTTCCTAGCACCTACATGGCAGCTAACAATCATCTGTAATTCCAGGTCCATGGGATACAACACTCTTTTCTAGCCTCCATGGGCATCACACACATGTGGTATACTTACACGCATGTAGGCAAAACACTCATACACATAAAATAAAAATAAATAAACAAGAAAAGACACTAGGGGGACCCAGAATTATTCTCCCAACCAATCTACAGAAACGAGATTCATCTCAATAAAATTTGCCTTCTCTGTATATTGTCTATCTCAGGTACTATCTTGATGACAGAAAACCAGCTCCCTGAGAAATTATGGAAGAGGTATGGTCTCTATTGTTTTCAGTCATGAGTAATGCGTGTTGAACACAAACATATTTGTCATGTAATTTTGCCCAAAAAAGAAGTTAAGATTCCCTCTTCTCTTTAAATAGATATGATCAAGTATTACCCACTATTCCCCTTCTTTCCTCGTATTTCTCCTTTCTTTAAGAACCTACTGTTTCTTGGGCTGAAGCCTCCCTTAGGAACCACAATTTTTCTCACATAGATATCAAGCACTTTAGCCTCATATGCCACAGCCATATCTTTAAGCAAATACTTCTCGATTATTTGAGACAAAGTCACAGGAACAGAACTACAGTCAAGAATAAATACACAGATCATTACATTCAGCAAGAGGTTTTCTGCCTTTTAAATCAAATTAAATGCATGTCTGAGAAACTATGGTGACTAGTGCCTTCAGCTTCCACCTTCAAGCTCCTTGGATGAGCCGTGTTCCGTTTTGTTCTACTGTACTGTCAGTGTTAACTGGGGTAATTTTTAACACCACCAGACTCTAGATGTGTGGCAGTTGGCAGTAATAATGGACTAGCTCCTGGTCCTTGATAGAATATGCGAGGTTGGATGGGAGAGCCATAAGCTTCATTACCGGAGACCATAAAGCCATTAATCGCTTACTTAAAAGTGTCTAACTGGCCTTAAATTGGCAGCCTGGCTTTGCTCAAGCCTGGCCTTGCTCAAGCCTTATCAACTGGTCACTCCCTAGACTGAGAGGGACTGTTTGTGGAACCCACCTGTCTCCTTTAGGGCTATAGGTAACTCATCCATCTGCCTGAGCAAATAATCTTCAGAAAAAAAGACCCTCAAGGACACCAAACCCTGGCACAAAGTTAACTCTTGCAGTCGTGCAGCAGAGTTCCTATATAAGACCAGACTGCTTCCGGTTCAGAGCGCAGATAATCATCCCTCGAGGAACAGCTTTTATCAGCCATTTGCTGGGCTTCCTGAATCCAGGAAGCACATTTCTTGCCTGTTGCATGTCTGGCTCTGACTCTAATTTCTAAACTTTAAACTCTTTCCTTTTTCTGCTCTCCTAAATCTAACACTCCCTTAACCAGAGTGATCATAGAGCCAGATGCTCTGCAACCAGGTCCCTTGTTACTGTTCAGAATTTGTGCTCTGCCGCCCCTGCAGTTCCTGCCACTGTACCATCCAGAGCACAGCAGTACACAGCGGAGTCTGACTCCTGGACTAAGGCTTTGTGCACGTGGAAGGAGGTGGCATCTTTATCACCTGTGCCTTCATAGCCCCTGTTGCTTCCTTTCTTGTTGGCCTTTGAGACTCGAAAGAGAATCTTTGGACCTTCTCCAGGATACTGGATGTACCAGAACAGGACTGGGTAACCTGTGGTTTTATAGGAACAATTCATAGTCAGGGAAGCTCTTTCAGACAGGATCACTTCATCCTCTGTCTGAGTGACTAAATCTCCATTAGCTACTCCTAAAACTAAAACATAAATACAGGCTAATGTGAACATTCAGTGCAGGTTAGCATGGTTACGATCTAAATTCTGACTCTTTGAGAAAATTGTACATAAAATTTGCGTTAACAACATGGAACCAAAAAAACCAACATTATGTGACATTTTACTTACTAAACATTAAGAAAATTATAATCATTGGTCCAGGAGAAAAGCTCATTTTCTGAGCCTCTCAAGTGCTTGAATTTTGATGTTATAATATGAGGAAAGGTGAAAGTCACAGTGAAAAGATGACTATGAGATCAGAATTGAAACAGAAAACGTGTGTGTTAGGAAGATGCACCCCCTTGTGGAAAACACATGACATTCACTAGCTCAATGAATTGTGTTCTTCCCAAAACTCAGTGCTGTGTACCACTGTGCCTCTGTGGTCACTCTGATTTAGAGACAAGGAATTAACCTACTATTATTAATACCTATCACAAACCCAGGTAGTATAAAA
Organism: Nannospalax galili; assembly: GCF_000622305.1. Classification (NCBI taxonomy): domain Eukaryota; kingdom Metazoa; phylum Chordata; class Mammalia; order Rodentia; family Spalacidae; genus Nannospalax; species Nannospalax galili. The sequence continues at coordinate 494,503 of NW_008337764.1, read as the reverse complement.
TGCATTTACAATCCAACCCCTGAAGAATTGCCCAGAGATGTGACCAGCATGTGTGATCTGATTCATGAACAACTTTTGAGCTAATCATCCTCCCCATATGACAAAGCACCTTTACCTTTGCTCCAGAAATCTATTCCAAAGCAATGTGTTCAAATTCTACAGAGATCTAATATTCGTTCATTTCATGTTTAATGTTTCTGAAATCAGACTGATGGAGCTCAGGGACCCTTTTTCTTCCTTCACCCAGAATTAACCTTTGAATGCTAAACAGTATTTTCTTGAGTGTGGCTAGATTTTAGATTCCCTGCCTCCTGGATTTGCTCTGTGTGCATATATTCCAAGGTTTTGGCAACACTAATTCATTTACATGAACTAATCACCTTATAAATACAACACGTTTAACAAGGTCCCCTAGGGGACTCAGCTCCCTTTGTTAACTACTCCTCTTGCCCCAGAGAATCATTTAAAGAGCAGAGGGCAATTAACGAGAATGGGGGTTATAATGAACCACTAGAGGTGTCCTATCTTATCTGTAATATCGGCACTAGCCAGAAAAGCACAGGAGATTGATTTTAAAGTTTTGTTTTCCTCTGGGCTGTTCATCTTAAGAGACAGTCCCTGTGGATCTGTACTTGTCAAAGGTAACCAACTCTAGGCCTATTTCTTCCCAGGACTGTGTATGTGTTTTATTTTAAAAATGCCTAGCCTCTTTAGTGTCACTACATCTGGCAGAGTGGAGGCAAATTTGTCTTCTAGCTCATTCCGCTGGGCCTTCCTTCATCAAGAGAGAGCAGTGTTCACTAAGAGCTGTCAGTTTAGTGATCGTTGTGGGCAGAGTTAGCCTGTTCAATACCTCTTCTTTCCATTTTCACCTGAACTGCTGTCTTAAGCTCAACCAGGAATGCAGCAAACGATAGTCAGTTCCTAAAATGTAAGAACTTGGAAGTTAGAACCTTGTGTTTGCCTGCAGTAGACCATTCATTTCCCAGAAAAGAAGGCAGGAGTTGGAGATGACACAACTCGTCTAAGGTCCTAGGGTAGATGAACAGAATCAATAGCTAGAACATTAGTCTCCCAGTTCAGGGTTCTTCCAGGAAAAGATGCAAATATCTGCCACCTGAAAACAAGTCTGGAAAACCGGTTAAAAGGACAGTTTAGTCAAATGGTGTCCAGGAAAAGCACGATACCAAAGTAATATTTTTAGATTTTTCTAATTCTTTGACTTATGTTCTCATTTTTTCCTGCGAAGTGGGTTCTATGGTTGTTCCATGGATCTTTTGGATAATTATGTATTTTCCACATAATTTTGATAAGTACATCTTTAATCAGTTGGAAGAAAAAACTTGCATATCCATATAATGGATATACTATTCACTGATAAAAAAGTAATGAACAATTGATACAAGAAATAAATCTCAAATAATTATACTGAGTTAAAGAAACTAGATTCCCCCAAAGTACTATTATCTATTTGCATAAAATTCTAAAAATGAAAATCAATCCATAGTGACAGAAAAATATTAATACTTCCCCATAAAGGAGTATATGTAAAAAAGGACATTTTTTTAGGCAGGTCTCACACAGTCCAGGCTGGCCTCTAACTCATGATAATCTTCCTGCCTCAGTCTCCCAAGTGCTGTGACATAAACACCACACCCAGAAAATGAGATTCTAAGGGGATCCAAGAAAACCTTTTGAAGTGAATGTTGTTAGTTGATTTGATTTTGATAGTGGTTTTATTGGTATATGCATGTAAATTTTTAAGCAAGCCATACATTTTAATACTTCGGTTTATTGCATGACAGACCCTGATAAGTTTATATAAAAAGAAAAGGCTTCCAGGCCAGACGTGGTGGCCCATGCCTTTAATCCCAGCACTCGGGAGGCAGAGGCAGGCAGGTCTCTGTGAGTTCAAGGCCAGCCTGGTCTACATAGTGAGTTCCAGAACGGCTGGGGCTACAGGGAGACCCTGTCTCAAAAAGACCAAAAAAAGAAAAAAGAAAAAAAGAAAAGAAAAGAAAAAAGAAAACGTTTCCTGAACTGACTATTATGAGGTTATGGGGATCTTCAAGGGAGTAACAAGATGGTTGATTGTAGACGTACAGCTGCAGGAAGTAAAGGCACAACGCGTTATTACAAGCAAACAAAGAATCGAAGACTCAAATACAGCAGAGTAACTGTGGCTCTGAAGCTCTCCTCAGTAATTCTGAAATCCACGTGCACTTTTCCACTGTCTTTAACACCAACGCTGCTTTCTGGGATGCTCTCCCAAAAGATCTCCAACTTTCACAAATTTCACCTTGCAGCACAAGTCTACTGAAGCTTTTGCACGTAGACTGTATTTGTACCCTAAGTTCTATTTCAAACCTAGTCAAATTTCCCTCAAGTCCTACTTGTTGCCTTCCTTCCATCTCCCTGCAGACTTTGAAGTAAAGGGTTCTTCTGTGCAGCAGTCTCAGGTCTCACTTTAACTATCACACCCAAACTGAGTGGATATCTGACTGTACTCTACCAACTCCCAGGAGAGAGTAGATGTTTTCAGGACATTTTAGTTTTGATGAGAAAAATTGCAGCTACTACAGATCCATTAGTTGAATCACCTAAGAGATGAGGCCCTGTTTCCTAAGGTCCCTTAGCATAGTGGTATCAAAAGACGCTGTCAAATGGTGAGAGTCAGAGGAGTACATTTGTTCCTTGATTGGCATGTATACTATGAGAGGTCTGTAGAACTTACAACATAACATGTCTGCATACTACTGAAGGAGGAGAAAGATAATTCGGGAAATTTTTCATACTATTCAATTTTTTACACAGTAGACTCCTTAGAGGCGTCATTTCTTGGAGAACAACTAAAGAGCAAGAAAAATATTTATAGCTTCAGATGGTAGAGTGCATACAAGCTAGGGACGCACGAGGCTCTAGATTCAATCTCCAGTGAGAGATTTAGTTATTGAGTAAACTTAGTAAGAGAGTCTGAGCCCAGCTCTTTGCATTATCAATTTCTATATTCTTCCCACATCTACATCTTTGATTTCCTGTTGCATAAGTATTAGTACAGTTTTTACCCGTAAGTACATTATTCACAGTGAAATGAATATGTATCCAAAAATCCTTCATATGTTCATCTGTGTCTGTGTTGTTAAAAAAACTTTTTAGATAATTTCAAATTGTATTGATCTCTTCATTTTGTCTAAGTGTTCATACTCAGGAACACTAAGCCTCAAAAATTATTGGAAGCATAACTCACAAGGTTTGAATTTTTAAATATTTTATTATTTTTATTTTATGTGTACAAGTGTATTGCATGCATGTATGTGAGTGCACCCGTGTCATGCAATGCTGCGGAGGTCAGAAGAGGGCTTCGGATTCCCCTGGAACTGGAGCTAAGGACGGTTCATAGCCGCCATGTGGGTGCTGGGAATCGAACCCAGGTCCTCTTAACCGCTGAGCCATCTCTCCGTCCCCACAAGGTTTGAATTTTTAAGGACATGAAACTAATGAGAGTGACTTCAAAAGAAAATTGCACTGATTTTTTTTTTCCAAATCATTTCACAAGTTCTCCTTGGAGAAGAGAAGAGAGGATTAAGATCACATTTTATTTTATGTGCATGAGTGTATTGCCTGCATGTATGTAAGTGCACTGTGTCATGCGATGCTCACAGAGGTCAGAAGAGGGTGTCAGATTCCCCTGGAACTGAAGTTATAGATGATTATTAGTTGCCATGTGGGTGCTGGGAACTGAATCTGGGTCCTCTGCAAGAGCAACCGGTGCTCTTAACTGCTGAGCTATCCCTACAGTCCCAACAGTGTGCGGAACTCTTTAAAAACTAAATATAAATCTACCATGTGATTGGGTTTTACCACTCTTTGGCACATACCCGAAGGACTCCTCCCACTGCAGAAATATTTGTGCAGCCAAGTGTGTTGCTAAATGTGTATTCTTATATTTACAGACACATATACCTGTCATCACTCATCAAATAAGCTTTTTGTAACTGTTACAGAGTTAACACAGAGATCAAACACAGAGAATGAGTGTCTGTGAGATGCCCAGCCCTAAGTGACTCATCTACAATGGAACTTCTATACTTAATGCTCACTGAACATTGTGCAACAGGGGCAGAAAGAATATTAAAGCATCTCTCAACTCTCACCAGCAAAGCTTCCTCATACAACAGAGAACAATTAACACAGAAGGTCAGAACTAGCCAGTGTAGAGAATAAGAGTCAGCAGAGTGTGGGTCCCTGGACAGGACTCCTATATTAAAGCTCACCCATGCAGGGCTCAGGGACCATTGGGGAAGAGGGGACAGAAAGACTGTAAGAGCCAAGTGGTGTATGAGCACAAGGAAACAGTTTTCCAGACTTCTGGGAACTTGCTTATATGAACTTACAGTAATTTTGACAACATGCACAAGACCCATGCAAACTCAAACTAGACAAAAGTCCAGCACAGGACTGTGGAAATGGGCAAGAGGCCCCAACCTTAATGTAGGAACTATTGTCAATTGCTCATGGCTGAGTGAGGGAGAGTTGGTCTTCTTTAGAGTGACACTAGATATACTGAACAGGCTCCAGTAGATTAACTCACACCCAGAGATATCTGCAGATGTAAACTTACTGGATAGGCCTTAATATATATGACAGAATACATGAAATCTAGTAAGTGGACATAGGGGGCGCACCCAGGGGAGGGGCTCTAAATATGATTAAGATGTATTGCATGAAATGCACAAAAATTCGGTAAAAATATATATTGAAAAAGACATTATTAATGCGTACAAATGTCAAATTTAAAGAGGTAGATTTCAAAGTAAGAGTAGCTGTGGAGTGTGTACACATGTGTGTTAAGTGTTAAGAGATAAAGAAAAAAGGAGCGCCGGGCGTGGTGGCACACGCCTGTAGTCACAGCACTTGGGAGACAGAGGCAGGCAGATCTCTGTGAGTTCAAAGCCAGCCTGGTCTACATAGTGAGTTCCAGGACAGCTGGGGCTACAGGGAGACCCTGCTTCAAAAAAAAAAAAAAAAAAAGAAAGAAAAAGAAAAAAGGAGCTAAAGTGCATCTCTTGCATCTCTTGGGTGTAATGTACATTGGTAAATTATGTACTGTTTAAGCTCACTAAGAAGCTGGCTCTGGAAGTGGGATTGTACACACACACACACACACATAGTGAGTTCCAGGACAGCTGGGGCTACAGGGAGACCCTGCTTCAAAAAAAAAAAAAAAAAAAGAAAGAAAAAGAAAAAAGGAGCTAAAGTGCATCTCTTGCATCTCTTGGGTGTAATGTACATTGGTAAATTATGTACTGTTTAAGCTCACTAAGAAGCTGGCTCTGGAAGTGGGATTGTACACACACACACACACACAACTCTCTCCCCTCCTTCTTTACTTCCTCCCTCTCCTCTCTCTCTCTCTCTCTCCCTCCCTCTCTCCCTCTCTCTCTCTCTCTCTCTCCCTCTCCCCCCCACTCAGGCCCAAGCATGTTTATATGTTTATATCAAATGTCCTCCAAGACTCCATCCTCAAACATGAGGATGGGCTGGCCTCTACTTACTCTTTAACAAGGAGACAAGGGAACATCAAAATAGCCCAAAAGTTAAAAAACTTTCTGCCCATGAGAGCAGCTAGAAGGTAAACCTTTTCCAACAGAGGTTACTATTGTTTATTTCATGACACAGAATGCCTGCAGTGTGACAGAGAAGCCAGAAGTTCAACCATGGGAGGCTCATCCATGAGAGAAAGCTCACCAGGGAACTCCCATGGGCGGCCTCAACTTCACATTCAGTTTCTGCCGGATGTTGTAAACACCCAATTTGATGGTTGTCGCTATCTGTTGCTATTTGTTCTTTTATATGGAAGCCTCACCCGTGGCAACACTGCTCTGCCTGGGACCGTCTGTATTAGGAGCTCTGGCTGGCTGCCTCAAGGGTCTTTTGCAGTCAATTTTCTGCTGGATGTTTGGAGTGATCAATTTGACAATATTTTTTATATGTGTATGCATGTATTGCCTGCATGTAGGTAAGTGCACCCATGTCATACAATGCCTGCAGAGGACAGAAGAGGCTGTTAGATCCCCTGGGACTGGAGTTATGGACAGTTGTTAGCTGCCATGTGGGTGCTGGGATTCAAACCCGGGTTTTCTGCAAGAACAGCCAGTGTTCTTAACCGCTGAGCCATCTCTCCAACTCCCCAATTTGACAATATTTTGCCATCTATCTATGTATCTACAACCTTTGATTCAATCTTTTACTTTGGCTTCCCTAATGAACTCACTCATTCAAAAAAAAGTATGTCATAGATTATTCCCCAGACCATACAGACAGTGGGAGAAATAGCCTACACAGAGATGTAATTACCCTGAAACATGGGAAGGCTTGAAAGAAGAAATTCTCATATCTAGCACAAAGAGATAGTATGGACTCTTATTTGGACATAGCACCCAGTCTCCCATAATATGAAGTTCTGCTTTTTCAGAACACTTGACCTGTGTCTATATCTCATTTTTCTCATTCTGCACCATTTCAAGCAAGTTACAATTTTTAGATAGATGATAGATAGATGATAGATAGATAGATAGATAGATAGATAGATAGATAGATAGATTATAGCTAAGCATACATGAAATAAATTGGGAAGAGAAATAATACAAAAACCTGAGAGAATCCCTCATCCTTTTATTTTGTATTTCCTAGGTCTTAGTCAATTACAACCCGGGGGGAAACCATGATAGTAGTACTTGAAATGCTGGCACCTCTAGTGTCCTGAATTAATGCCGCTTGTAGGTCTATCCAGCAACAATTCTTCCATGAAATACTCTGCTGTAAAAGAAATAAGATGACTAAGAAGGAGTCTTTTAAGAGTCTCTGACATGCAGAGAGGTGATTAGGATCTCTGAGGGGTGAGGTGGGAGGGGGATATGATAAATAATGGGCTACCTCTCCTTTAGAGCACGTCCTTTTATTTCTGACACTTAAAAAGACACTGTCAAAAAGATGTTTTACTGATTCGACTTTCTATGCAGGAGAACGTACAACAGTTACCCAGTAAGTGGTTTTATAGGGCGTTTCACCCACACGTTATAATAAACTGAGCCTGAAAATATCTTTTGTGCTTTTACAGTGTTTGGATGATAACTGTGAAAAACTGTCTAGTGAAGGTTAGCAAACTGTACCTGTGGTCTTTTCTCATGTATGATAGTTTACTATCTTGGAGCACGATGCATTGTTAAATAATAGGTTTGCTCGTCTGGCCAGCAAGAAGTAACTGAGGAGTGTTACAGAATCCTGTTTCCATGGCTTCATTGCTTTTAAGTTGTTAGACCTGAACAAAATGGGTCAATGTTGAAAGAATAAAGTTTTCCTGTCTCCACCCCCCCAAAACAAACAATACAGAACAGCTTCTTCCATTGTACATGTGACATTAAACATTAGTTATTGAATCATGTTGCAGTTCTCTGTTTAACTTTCTTAGAAGCTGCCAAACTGTTTTATTTGGCTGAACCATGTCACATTCCCAACAATGATGCATAGGCTCTAGTTTCTTCACATTCTCAATGGTACATATATTTTCTCTTTTTTTAGTTATATCTTTCTTATTTTGTGTAAAAAAGTATCACATTATGGTTCTGATTTTCAGTTCCCTAATCACTAAAGATTTTGATTATCTTTTCATAAGTTTTTTGGCCATTTGTGTATCTTTGTAGAAATGTTGATGTTTTTTGGTCTGTGTGTGTGTGTGTGTGTGTGTGTGTGTGTGTGTGTGTGTGTGCATGTGCGTGCACGCACGCATGCACATGCATATGTTACTGAAGGATTGAGCCAAGTTAGACAAGTGCTAACACAGTGTTATATCCCCAGTCCTCTTTTGCACTTTTCTCTCTTATTTTGAGACAGTCTCACTAAGTTGTCCCGGCTGACCTTGAACTTGTGTAGTAGCCCAGGTGATACATCTGCCTCAACTTCTCAAGTAGCTGGGATTAGAGACCTGTGCCACCAGATTAGATCTTTTGCTCACTTTTAATCACACTTTTTGTCTTTTTGTTTTTGAGCTATCAGAGCTTTCCAAGCAATATTTTTATTACTTGAGTTTCATACAATGCATTTTGATCATATTCTCCCTCTCCCAACTCCTTCCAGATGCACTCTAACACTCTACCTTCCCAACTTTCTCCCTCTCTTTCTCCCTCCCCCCCCCACCCACCCCATCCAATTTGTGTTTCCCAAATACTCTCGCTTGTGGAACCTGCTCTGGAGGTTCGTGTTCATGGTCAACCTATCAGGGGCCACACTGTTAAAGAAAACTGATACCTCTCTCCTAGTAGGGATCAAATACCACTCGCTCCTCAGCTAGAGATGAGAGTTCATGTCCACCTCCTCTCTCCATGCTGGAATTTTGTCTGGCTTGAGCTTGCAGTCTTATGCATGCTGTTACAATTGCAGTGAGCTCACGTGTGCAATCTCCCTGTTGTCTAGAAAACGCTGTTTTCTTGTAGTCATCCACAACCTCTGGCTCTTAGACTCTTCCTGCCACCTCTTCCCCAAACATCCTTGAGCTTTGGGGAGAAGGATGTGATACAGATGTCCCATCTAGGGCTGAGCACTTCTCAGTCTCTTACCTCTCCATGTTGACCAGTTGTGAGTCTTTGTGATAACTGCCTTCGAATGCAAGAAAAAGGTTCTCTGATGAGTGTTCAATGATGTATTGATCTATGGATATAGCAGTAAGTCATTGGGAGTCATTCTAATACAAGGCCCATTTAGTAGAATGTTAGTAGCAGGTTCTCCCCTAGGGCCCGTGACCTGTTTAGCTACAACTTCATGGCCCCAATAACAGTGCCAGGTATGGGTTCCAGTCACCCTTTGTTTGGATTTATGAGCTTATTTTTTTAATGTTTTTATTAACTCTGAGAATTTTATACAATATGCTTTCATTATATTCATCCCCACTTCTCCTAGATCCATCCCTACCTCCCTAAACTGTATGCCCTCTTTTTTATTAGATTGTTTTAATTTAATAACCCATCAACTTCAATCTGTGGTGTCCATATGCTTCTAGGTGTGGGGCCATCCACTGGAGCGTGGGCGACCTACCAGGAGCCACACCCTTAAAGAAGGTGTTTCTCCCACTCCCAGAAGCCATCAACTAGCCATAGCGCCTCAGTTAGGAGTGAGGACTCATGAACCTCTTCCAACTCTGTTAAATTTTACATGGAACAGGTGGTTCAAAAGGACACTGAGATGGATTACTTGGCACTAAGGAGTTTATTAGACAAGTTATTAAGACCACAGACAGAGATACAGAGGCACAACATCATGGTGGAACCAGGCCCCAGCACCAGAAACAAACAGCACGATGGGGTCTCCAAGGAGCATCAAGCCCATATGACCAGGTAGAGTCTCAATTTTGAAGATGGGAGTTCACTGCAAAAGCCTGCAGCCAGGCTTTCCGATTTCCAGGCAGAGGACAAGGAAGGGAATGGGGAGCAGGATGTAGCAATCCTAGGTGAGATGTGCTGGCAGGTAAGTCTTCTAGGTCTGTGCTCATAGACAATGTCTCAGTAGGGTGCCCGACAATCTGTGTGAGAGAAAATCTGAGCAGAGGCTGGATTCTAACATTACAGTCTTTTTAAAATTTTTTTATTGAATTTTTGTGCATTTCATACATTATACCTTGATCATACTTGGACTCCCCCATGTTCATCTGCTGCATTGCCCCCCCCATTAGATTTCATGCATTCTCTGTCATATGTGTTAAAGCCTATCAAGTCAAGTTTGTGTCCCTAAATATCCCTTGGTATGAGTCCATCCACTTGAGCCTGGTCAACCTATCTAGCATCACTCCCTTAAACAAGACCAACTCTCCCTCACCCAGCAGTAAGGAATTACTAATAGTTCCTCAACTAAAGTTGGGGCTTCTTACATATTTCCCCATTTCTATGCTGGGTTTTTGTCTGGACTGAGCTTGCACAGGTCTTGTGCATGCAGTCACCATTGCTGTAAGTTTAAATGCACAAGTTCCCAGGAACCTGTAAGACTGTTTCCTTATGGCTATGCACTACCCCCTGGCTCTCACTGTCTTTCTACCCTCTCTTCTCAGTAGTTCCTGAGCCTAGGATGGGTAAGGTAGTTCTGTCCAGGGACACACACTCTACATTTTGGGCAGTTGTGGCTTTCTGTGTTAACCACCATCTGTTGCATAAGGAAGCTTCATTGGTGAGCATGGAGAGGTGCAGTAATATTCTCTCTGCCCCCTGTTCCACTACATTCCATGAGCCTTAAGTGTAAAGGTTGCATTGTAGATGTGTCATTTAGGGCCGAGCACCACACAAACATTTATTTTCTGCATTTGACCAGTTGTGGGACTCTATGATAGTTTCTATCTGTTGCACAAAGAAGCTTCCTTGATGAGTCCTGAGAAGTATACATGTCTTCGAATTTCTGATTTTGTTTTCTTTTACTAGTGAGTAGAATTCCATTGTGTAAATGTACCACATTTTCATTATCTGTTCATCAGTTGAGGGACATTTAGGTTGTTTCCATTTCATAACTATTGTGAAAAGAGCAGCAACAAACATGAATGTACAAGTAGGATGAGTCCTTTGGGTATATGCCAAGGAGTAGTATAACCAGATCATATGGTAGATTTATTTTTAGTTTTGATCTGCCTGCCTCTGCCTCCCAAGTGCTGGGATTAAAGGCGTGTGCCACCACACCCGGCCTATTTTTAGTTTTTTAAGAGTTCTCTATACTGTTGGGGCTGGAGAGATTGCTTAGTGGTTAAGAGCACTGACTGCTCTTGCAGAGTGCCTGGGTTCGATTTCTAGCACCCACATGGCAGCTAACAGTCATCTGTAACTCCAGTTCCGGGAATCTGGCACCCTCTTCTGACCTCTGTAGGCACTGCATGACACGGGTGCATTTATACACATTCGGGCAATACACTCATACACGTAAAATAAAAGTAGTAGTATAAGATATTTTAAAAAGGGTTCTCTACACTGCTTTCCACAGAGGTTGCACCAGTTTGAAATCCCACCAGCAGTGAGTGAGGGTTCCCCTTTTCCTGTGTCCTCACCAACACTGGTGTCATTTGTTCTCTTGATCTTATCCATTCTTTCCGGGGTAAGATGAAATCTTTCTAAGATGTTTCTTAGTCATTTTTATATACTTAAAGTCTCTTGTTAGTGTTTGGGTGAATCATAATGCGAGATTTCTAAAATGGAAAAGATACTTGAATGTTTATTTGGGGCTCCATAAAATATACAGTTTTATTTCTATTTATTTTTGATGGGGGAAGTGATGACTAATCTTGGTTGTCAACTTGACATATCTGGGAAGAGGGAACCTGAGCTAAAAGTTTTCCTCCATCAGATTTCCCTGGGGGTATGTCTGTGGAACGTTTTCTTGAAGAACTTCTGATTGATTTAAAAAGGCCCAGCCCACTATGGTTGCTGCTATCCCTGGGCAGGTGGGCCTGAGCTACATAAGAAAGGTAGCTGACCCTCCACTGCATGAGGGAGCTTCATTAACGAGAACTGAGAGATTCATTAGTGTCCTCTTCTTTACCCGTGTTCTATGTCTCAAATGGCCAAAGCATAGCAATCTAGAGTCTGCTAAATGCTGGTCCTTGGACAGGACTCCTTTATAAAACTCCATCCATCCAAGGCTCAGGGACCATCTGGGAAGAGGGGACAGAAAGATTGTAAGAGCCAATAAGGAGGCACATGATCATATGGAAACAGAGTCCTACAGGCTCCTGGAAACCTGTTCATATGATTCTATGTCAAGGGTGTCAGCATACACAAATCCCATGCAAACCCAGGCAGACAATAACCCAGCATAGACCTAGGAAAATGAACAGCAGACCCCAATCTTAGCTGAAGAAATATTGGCAACTGATTGCTACTAGGTGAAGAGCTGATCTTCCTAAAACAAGGGACTCTAGATAGGCTGACTAGACCTTGGTGGATGGACTTGCACTGGGGAACATCTGGGGACACTGACTTGACACAGAGGGTCTTAACAGGGATGGATGACAGAGTATATGGGCTCTGGTGATGGGGCTATGGGAGGATGCCTGTGGGAATGGAGGTATAAAGATGCTTAAGACTGATTGGAGATTTTCTTATGAAATACACAAAAATTAAATAAAAACCAACTTTTAGAAAAAGGATGGTAGCTGAGCAGGCCAGGAGAAGCAAATCAGCAAGCATCATTTCTCCATCGTCTCTGCTCTAGTTCCTGCTTGAGCTCCTGACCTGGCTTCCTTCAATGATGGACTGTAACTGTAAATCAAATAAATGCTCTCCCCCAAGTTGCTCTTTCTCATGGTGTTTATCACAAGAGAAAGTAAACTAGAAGAGCCCAAAAGAAGATCAAACATCTGAGCTTGAAGCTTAGTCACTAAAGTGCTTTCCTTAAGCATGAGGACCTGTGTTCAGACCCAGAACTCACAATTAAAAAGCCAAACGTGGTGGCTTGCACTTGTGATCTCAGAACTATGGAGGCAGAAATATGTAGATTGCTAGGGCTCTCTGGCCAGTCAACCTCACATATTAAGCAATTTCAATGCCAGTGAGAGATCTTGTCTCTGTGAACAAGGTGGATGGCACCAAAGAATGAAGCCCAAGGTTGTCCTTTAGCCTCCACATATGTGCACAGAAGTGCACACACCCACATACATGAAACTTACATACACCCTCCACAGACACACAAAGACCAAATCCATGAATCACAGCCATAGAATATTTCATTTTGAAAGCATAGCAATTTTTTCAACAAAATCATAGCATAAAATTTCCCGAAATTAGGGTAAAAGATACCAATTCTGATAGAGGAGACATTTAGAACACCAAACAGACAGGATCAGAAAAGAATCTCCCTCATTATATTACAATCAAACCACTGAATACATAACAAAGTATATTGAAGCTGGCAAGAGACAAACACCAGGTCACGTATAAAGGCAACACCATCAGAATAACAGCAGATTTCTTAATAAATATTTCAAAGGCCAGAAAAGCTTGGAAAGAAGTATTTCAAGTTCTGAGAGGTAACAAGGGTCAACCCAGAATATTATACCTAGCAAAACTATCTGTCAACATTGAAGGAGAAAGAAAAACATCCAATGATAAAAACATGTTAAAGGCTTTCATGGCCACTAAGCCAGTCCTACAGAAGATCCTTGATGAACTTCTTCAGACTGAAGAGAAAGATTAACACTTTCATGATGCCACAGGGAATAATAAACTAATAAAACAGCAGGAGAAAGCTGGGGTATGTCTACAGGTATCACTGTGGTAGGACAGCAGATGTCATCACTGAAGAAGATGTCATAGAACTAACACCAGAGTGCTAGATAGTCCTCTATGTGGATGATTACAAATGCCAAGATCTTTAAAGAAGGAGAGCGACTGAACAAATCATTGACGATAAAGCATAAAAGGGCTGCAGGTAGAATAGTCTAACAATTTTCTCTATAGGAATTTTTATAAAGAAAAAAACATAAATCTGCATTAGAAGAGAGAGTGAACACCTTCAAAATCTTGAGACTTGCTGGAAGATGTAGCTCTGTGGTAGTGTGTATGACCAGCATGCATGAGGTCGCAGGTTCAATCCCCAGAAGTAGGGTAGGGTATGCCATTTATTATTATGTCAACATCGTAATCACCTGAACAAATAGACTGGCTCTTAAATTAAGTTTTTTCAAGCGTGGGCTTGAACTTGGAGGACACCAGTTCTCCAAGCTCCCCGAGCTATTAGATAGCTGTCTGTCACCTAGAATTGTGCCAATGGATCTCTCTTGTCCCCTCAACCTGTGCAGATGCGGCTGTCTGTGTCCTCAACCTATGCCAATGGAACTGTCTCTGGAATCCTGTTTCTCCCACTGTCTCAAGCCATGCCCATAATTTATTCAAAATGGTTTCTCCAGGTTCATTGGAGAAATACAAGTTCAAATTCGGCTCTACCCTTAATGTTGCAGACAGTCCAGTCTTTTCATCCCTTGTTCACTTCCATCCAAGTCAGGTGTCCTACTCAATCTCCACTGTGTTCAACAGACATGGGGAGCTGCCTTTTGATAGAAACCCCTGAGACAAATGTCTCACCCTAGCCCCAGTGTTAATAGTCACATCCCTGTCTCAGACCTGATAAGAGTGCCACAGTTACAGAGACACTGGACAACCCACTCCTCTTACCAGGGTGTCTCTCTGCTGTCCTTGTGCCCTGTTATCAGGTAGCTATTGGAGCTGAAAATAGCTTCTTTGTTCTGTCCAAACAAGGGCCGAAGGACACCTTGACACAGACTTCACAACTGCGCATGCCTTGTTTCTAGCAATATAAAATTCAGCATCACCCCTCACACCTTTTGTACAGCTTGCCTTTCCACAGAGAAGCTGTGTCACCTTTGATGGACCGTTAGGTCTGCTGCAAGGTCTGGCTCTGGTCTTTTACCAAAACTTTATCCTTTCTCTGTCATTCTAAATCAACACCTTTCAGACCTTCGATATGTTCATTCTCAAGCACATCCACATTATCTTTTCTGGTCGAACCGAGGTGGCCAAGAAGATACCACCCACCACCCTGGGCATCAGACCCAAGAGCACATGGTTTTACTAGGTTTAATTAGAAGTCATTAGCCCATTCCAGCACTCAGGAGGCAGAGGCAGGTGGATCTCTGTGAGATGGAGGCCAGACTGATCCATATGGTGAGTACCAGGTCAGGTAGGGCTACAGGGAGACCTTGTCTCAAAAAAACAAAAACAAACAAAAAGTCATTAGTCCAGATTATGTTCATTAATAAAAGTCAAGAGAGCCTGGCCCCCCCCCGGGGGGGGGGCGCTGAGCGGGATGATGAGTGCGCGGCTCAAAAGGAAACCGCAGAGCCCAGTGCCGAGTCAGAGGAGGAACACACTTTATTGTAGCAAGCACAGATATTTAAAGGCAAAATCGTAAGGCGGGAAGTCCCAACCATGACTGGCAGGTACCTCCTGAGTTGTCAACCTATTAGTTGAGAGGTCACTCCTACTGCGTGCCAAGAATGAGGAAGGACCAGGTAGAGCCAATCCCATACTGATGACAGGTCTCTTTGTCCCTCCCCTCCGACCTGTGCCAGGCGCCATCTTGGCAAGAATTGAAAGTGACCAGACAGGTGGGCCGACTGTAGGTCAGGCTGCGGAAGTGTCTCGGAACTCACAGGCCGAAGGTGCTGCTATACCAAGCAGAAAAGAGCAAGTTCCAGGCTAGCTGGGGCTACAGGGGAACCCTATTCTCAAAAAAAAAAAAAAAAAAAAAATCAAAAAAAAAAAAAACCCAAAATGACTGACTCTGTGTGTGTGTGTGTGTGTGTGTGTGTGTGTGTGTGTGTGTGTAAAATCCTGCACTAATTAGTATCCTCTTCTGGCTGACTTCTACAATTTGCTCGTAAAAAAAAATGTGGTGGAACCACCAAGAGCATGCAGGTCTGTTGGCACCTCTCTTCCAGGTGTGAGGGGCAGGAAGCCTTGGACATCAGAAAGCCATGTCACACTTCATTCATACTCCATTTACTAATGTCATCCCTGGCTCTTTTCAGAAGATATTCTTAAATTTTTAAAATAAAAAGCATACTGGGGCTAAGTGTACGGCTCAGAGGTAAAGACAGAGCTCATCTAGAATGCACAAAGCTCTGGATTGATCTCAGTGTTACAGAAAGAACTTGCCAGGTGTGGGGCTGCATGTCTTTAGTCCCAGCACTGAGGAGGCAGAGGCAGGCAGATCTCTGAAAGACTGAGGCCAGTCTGGTCTACGTAGTGAGTTCCAGGCCAGCTGGGACTACAGGGAGACCCTGCCTCAAAATGACCAAAACCAAAACAAAGAAGTAAAAACTTACTTTACTATTCTCTAATTCCTCCTACACAGAATCATTGTGTTGTAGATTTTTCATCTAATGCTACAGTTGTGGTGTGGCACTGTTCCTGGGGAGATGAACAAAATGTTTAGTCACACAAGATAAAGAACCAATGACAGACCAAAGTAAGGAAACCACCAAAATCCAGTTTGGTGAGCCAGTGAGTTTGAGGGGTTACTTACAGGAGCAGAAATGACTCAGAGACAGCTGCATCATCAAAAGCCCACCCCGGCCTGGGTGACAGCTCAAGAAAGCTGGAAACCAAGCACAGTGCATAACCTTCAGGCAGGTCAACAGATTGGAAAGTATCCTTTCCAGACAACTCAACTGGTCTGGCTCTAGTGTGAGCCTCTTCTGGAAAGCTGGGCTTGATTGAGGGTCTCTGGGCCCTCCTTGGGGTTATAGTGCCTGGAGAGGAAGGGCCCTGAACCTGCTCAGTTTCAAGGACTTCCTGAAGTTATTGTTTTCTTCCTTTTAAATGTGTTGTTTCTTGCCTTCCTTTACAACATCCTGTTGTTTACCTCCCTGTAGGACATCCTGTTCTTTACCCAGATGTACTCTAATATGGAAGGTTTTGCCTTGGAGGAAATTGTACCCAACAGTAAACATATTGTATATACCCTAGGATACTGGCTGTTGATGGATTGTTTTCAGTTGGAAGTCAATGAAGTTGTGGAAGTAAAGGCCATACCACTTTAATCTTTTGGAAAGGGAAGATTAGAACAAGAAGGAACGTGTCAGTTCACAAGTCAAAGACTACTAAAGAGTCGTCATCTTCCTACAGCAACGAAAAAATTCTGTACGATTTAACAAGTAGCTCCTTTAAGTGTATCTTCCACAGGCATTGAAACCAAACAGTCATTCAGACCTTGGCACTACTTCCCTTCTGTGAAGTACAGTATCTGCCTGATAAATAGAATAAGTACTGGATTTGGCACCAGAAGACTGAATTTCAGTTCCCATTCAGGTATTTACTTGACCTGTAAAGGCTGTAAAAATCACTCACTGCAAAACACTGTTTTTATTTATCCTGGGGAGGAAAAGGAGGCCACCTGAGTGGCAGACCGTGTGCAGACAAGTTAGAGGGAACGTACAGAAAGCATAAGGAGAGCAAAGATAATTCCTCAACCTTACATTTTACTAATGACAGTAATTGTCCTGTCGTCAATTAACATTTTCTTTTTATAACTTTTACAAAAACTTTACTGAGAATTTCATACATGCATATAAGGTGTTTTGATCAAATCCACGCCCACTTCCTCCCCTCCAACATTCGGCCTTTGGAACTGAGTATGTTGCTAACAGGCCCAAGGACATTTTGACTTTTAGCCAAGAAACTGGCTACATTTCTTTGGGGGCTTTTTACCCTAACTGCCTAGCCAATTCCTACCTCCTATTCTTATCACGCCATCCTCTGAAGGGATTACCCAAATTGCCAATAGGAAATAGGGACACAGACCACTTTGGCTTCTTCCGTGCTGAACAGGGATGCAGGGTGAGGCAATTGGAGTACCCCTTCAGTAGATCTATCTAAATGACTCCCAAATTGCATGACTTTTGTCTCTAAGAGGAGAAGAAAGTCCTTGAATCATGAATGGGAGATGTGAGGGAGAAGTAAAGGCAAGAGTAATTAGCATTGCAAGTTCTAGACAGGGAACTAGAAAAAAGTCAGAACAGGGCAATTTTCAAATGTTCATGTGAGAGTCCATTGGAGTTTCTTGACAAGAGCTTCCCAAAACATCCCTCTATTGGGTTCTTCCTCATTTTTCTTTTATCTTCCAAGGCTGGACTGGGAAGAATGGCTGGACACTCAGGTGGGGGTCCAGTGACCCTGCTTGGCATTCCTTTAATGAATGAGCACAACCGTCAACAAGCCCAGTTGTGACTGTTTAGTGATCAGGCTCATCCAAAGTCATGAGGATGGTAGTTATTTGATGCAGAAGGGACTGCTGTATAGCATCATCTTATTAAAAGGACCCAGAATTTAAAAGGATTTGGTGCTAGGAGCCACATAGAACATCATTTTCTTTACTGCTTGTGTTGTATCATGACTATGATAAAGCATCTTAATTCCAGAAAGTGCATGTAATTAGCACAGCCCGACCACCTGTCTTGCTTACATAGCCTGATTTCCAAGACTATTATAGTGACCCTTCAGATGTTCTAGAAGTTCCAGGTTTTTCAATGTAGGCAAATCTGACCTCTGACATGACAATGGATTTATCAAGAAAAATGGACACAAGGAGCCCAAGTCATAAAATCTTAGAAGTATGCATTTTCTGTAACTTCTGACAATGTTCTAGTCCCATTTTCTCTTCTATACACTGTGGCAAGGAGTGATTTGTTTCCAACTATCTACCCTTTATTTAAGCTACTCTAACCTTCCAACAAGTCTCTCAGTGTCAAAATTCAAAATATAGTGAGATACCATCCCACTTCAGTAAGAATGGACTGTGAGATCCCATCTCACAAAAGGATGAATTCTGAGACCGAGGGTGCTGTTCAGTGGTAGAGTGAATGCTCACTATTCAAGAATCCTGGATTTGATCTCCAGTGCCCCCCTAACATACACAAATTAATAATAAAAATGTGCTGATGAGAATGTATAGAAATGGGAACACATTATTTACTTAAGCCATTATGTAAAAGAGTTCCTCAAAAAACTAATAGTAGAACTATCATATCATACATCAATCAAAGGAAATAAAATCAATATGTCAAAGAGACTTCTGCCCTTCCACATATATTGAGCATTTTCATCACACCCAAGAAATGGAAACAACCCAAGTGGCCATCAAATGGTGAATGCTTTTCTTTAAGGGGTATGAGTACATAGTAAAAAACAGATCAGTCACTTTAAAAGAATGACATACTGACATTTGACACCATATGGATGGAATTGAACATAATTGTAATAAATCAAATAATCTAGGCACAGAAAGCAAGTACTGCATGATCTTACCCATATGTAGAATATTTTTTGGTCTTTTTGAGACAGTATCTCTCTGTAGCCCCAGCTGGCCTGGAACTCACTATGTAAATCAGGCTGGCCTTGAACTCACAGCAATCCTCCTGCCTCTGCCTCCAAGTGCTGGGTTTAAAGGCGTGCGCCACTACGCCCGACTGTCATATGTAGAATATTTTTTAAAGCCTTTATCCCACTGAAGTTGGAGTAGACTGGGGATTACCAGAGGCTTTGGGAAGGGAGGCGTGGAGAAAGTTTGATCAATGGACACGGGAGCAAGAAGTCTATGTGGGTACTGCACCGCAGGGCTAATATAAACAGCAATAATGTGCTACATATTCCTTAATTGCTCAAGGAAAGAATTTTGAGGGCTTTAACTATAAAGAAATGATAAATATTTTAGGAGGTAGTTATGTTTAATCTGATTTAAACATTACTAAAGTATGCTTGTATCATCATATCACATGGTATCCTGTAATATGTATAATTTTAATTTTTATTCAATTTCTGCTAATTTCATACATCTTAACCATATTTAGACCCCCTCATATATCTGTACCCCCAAAGTCACCCACTGGATTTCATGCATTCCATCATATATGCAAGGGCCTATCAAGCCAAGTTTGTTCCCAAACATCCCTTGGTATGAATCCATCCACTGGAGCCTGGTCAACCTAATATCACTCCCTTAAAAAACAACTCTCTCTCACCCAGTGGTCATCATTGGTTTCCAATAGTTCCTCAGCTAACATTGGAGCGTCTTACCCATTTCCATACTTTTATGTTGGGTTTTTTGTCTAGCTTGAGCGTGCATGGGTCTTGGGCATGCTGTACATTCTGAAATAAATTTAAAGTTTTTAAAATTCAGCATAATCTTCCTCTCTCACCTTTGTATTCTTAAACCATCAGTTTCAACCATGTAACTAACAGAGAAAGCAGAAGAAATTGGACAAGCGATTCTAAATGTTCCCCGTTGTCTCCAGTAACAAACATTTGAGGCCAGTATTTGTTTTGTTCTGTTTTTATCTCAAGATGCATATTTTGTATGTAATATAGTAGGTGCCACGTGCTTTGTAAATATCTCAAAAGTTCTAAAATATTAACATTTTATCCATTTTTTAAATTTCCTTTATTATTATTGCATGTATGTATGATGTGCGTGGGAATGCACATGCCACTGTGCATGTGTGGAGGTTAGAGGACAGCCTTGTGGAGCCAGTCCTTTCCTTCCACCTTTGTGCACATTCCAGAGATCAAATTCAGGTAGGGAGGCCTGCATGACAAGCGCCTTTACCCAGTGAGCCATTTTGCTGGCCCTATTCTTGTTTATGGATGAGGGAACTAAGAATCAGAGACATGAAGCAACGTCCCCAAATTCATACAGCTAAGACCTTGGTATTTGCACCCAGACAAACTGGCTCGCCCGTCAAAGCACTTACACTGACCAAACCTCAACTCTACTACCCTTCTCATATGTGTCTTTCTTCTGATTACATAAGAAGGCATGAAGCATGAAGCCCACCATCCAGTAATTAGCACTTATCAATCACTAAATACTAGTAGTTCGTTTAATTATACATAATACACCGAAGAGCTGGATGTTTAACTCATGCTTTTTCATTAAACTCTCTTAGTGACAGTTACAAAGCCTATTACATCAGCCCCCACAGAATTAACTCTAACTAGTTACTGACCAAGCTGACGTCATTGGTTGTTTCCATGAGGATAAAGCTTATATAATTCAGGTAGAGTAACAGCAGCACCAGGGCTACAGTCCCTTCTGTTTTCTCTATGACTCCCCTTCAAAACTAAGAAGTGAATATTCCATCTGAAATCCATGGTACCACTGCCACCTAAAGAGGATTCTGCTGCAAAGGACACCAAATGCTCCAGTCAGTCGGGTTTGTGAGTAATCTGGTGAAGTTCTGTCCTAAAGTGTTCTGATAGAGTGGCCTGCCTACGAGAGCAACTGCTCGGAGCTCTCAGCCCATACTCATCACCACAGCCTGAAAACGAGAAAAAAAGTGCACCGTGCTTATGCTACATGTTCAGTTAACTGCAAACCATCCAAGAAAATCTTACTGAAGAGTTATACGACTCAACATATTGGGGGGCAAAAAGACAACAGTATACCTCTGAAAGTATGTTTTTTGCAGAATCTTGAAATAGTATCTCTCTGCTGTGATTTATCAGCTAACTGCAAACAACTCCCCCAGGACCTTCTGGGATCCTCACCCTCCTTATTGAAAAAAAAAGTACACACGTTTATCTGACTATCCAACTTCAAGTAAATTCTTTCTCATAGTCTACAGGGCTAAAGATCCAGGTGTATTTGAAGGAACTGAGAGCTCCAGAAACCACTCAGGGTGAGTTTTATGGGCATTTTAACTTCTTATTTTACTTAGTTATCACCACACACACATTTTCCTGAAATGTATAGTGTGTGCACCATATTTTTGACAAGAGCTTTTTCATGCAGTTGGGTACAATTACATTTTCCAAAGCATTTTCCTGCAGTTCTGCAGAAGCAGGAAATCAATGCTGATAGTAGAAACAGAATGTTTAAGATGTATATCCATGTCCTATGAGGAGGAGAGGGAAGTCTTCATTTCAGAACAGCTCCTTAGTCTGCAAACTCCTTCATGTGTAGTTGAAATTTCCCATATTGAATTTAGTATCAACCCCTGGCTCTTCAACTTTCAATTTTGCAACAGTGAAAATGGATGTAAGTCATCAATTAAACACCTCTTGAAATAGTTTTCTGTGGCAAAAGATGTAAATTAATGTTCTAAGAAAATTATAATCTGTAAAGTTAATCCATAATTACATTAAGATGTAACTGTAAATATTAATCAAAACTCTAAACCAATTACTTTTTAAGTGTTAGCTAAAAGGCTTCTGCCCAAAAATATCTTGCTCACCAGATGTCTATTTCAGTAGTTCCTTGATTTGATACTACTGTTTATCTTTCCTCTGACATAAAGCTAAACTAAATGTTATTTGTGCAAGACCAGCATGACGAAGTACACATAATTTAAGAAACTGGAGAGAGCAGAAGAGGAGTTTCCTCTAAGCAGTGTGGGTGTGATCCATTTGTCTGGCAGTCTGGTCCAAGGAATAACATAAAGCCAGTAGTGTAAGATGATGGGGCCCAAGGAACAAGGAGAGTCAGGCTCCTCCATGAGCTGCCACTGAAAGGCTATGTACAAAGAAGACATGAAGGAGTAAAGCGCATTGCCAACTGTGCAGCAGGTAAAATGCTGCTGCCCTCCGAAAGATGCATCAAGGCACCATGGCAAAGCCACCAGGGCTGCGGTGATGCAGGCTTGTGAAAAGTGCAGTCAACAGGACAATAAAAAAAGCCCAGATTTGGAAACCTTGGACAAACTACTTATTTAGAGTGGTGAGAGCTTTAATAACCTCTGTAAAAATCTGTAACATGAGTTGGGCATGATGGCACACACCTGTAATCCCAGTACTCAGGAGGCGGAGGCAGGAGGACCAAGAAATCAAGGTTGGGGCTGGAGAGCTGGCTCAGCGGTTAAGAACACTGGCTGTTCTTGCAGAAGACCCAGGTTTGAATCCCAGCACCCACACGGCAGCTAACAACTGTCTGTAACTCCAGGTCCAGGGGATCCGACAGCCTCTTCTGACCTCTGTGGGCATTGCACAATATGGGTACACTTACCCATGCAAGCATAACATTCATACACATAAAATAAAAATAATAATAAAAATATTTTAAAAAATAAAATTAAAATTAAAGAAAAAGAAATCAACGTCATCCTCAGCCACATGGCAAGTTTGAGTCCAACCTTGACAATCTGAGACGCCATTTCGAAAAACTAAAAATAAAAACTCTATGGCCTAAATCCCAGCAGTGGTTGATACATAGTTACAGTAAGGGAGAAATAGCCTATTTGGTCTCTCCACCTCCCTCTTCAAGGTAGCCCTCAAATTCTTTGTGAATCAAGATTCACTATGGCATTAGTCCAAAGGTATGGACTTAGCAAATAAGGCCGTTTAAAAGAAGCAGAAGGCTGGGCTTGCAGCTCTGAGGTAGAGCAATCACTTATTACGTGTAAGTTACTCAAGATATTTGGCCCCAAGTTCTACATATTGATAAAGCCATAAATGCCCCCCAAAAATTAAGTGACCAACTGATTGGTGCAGCTATCAAAGGTTATATTTGCTTCCTTTTTCCCCAGTTTTTGACAAGAGCACCCAACTAACAAAATGGAGGAAGTCATCCTAGTCAACCAAACTCCAGTGACGTATTTTCGGCTTACAGGTCTATCTGTCAATCAGAAGGCACAGATGGCTGCGTTTTCCATGTTCCTTGTTTTCTACGTCCTGACCCTGACTGGCAACATCCTCATCATCATTACCATCATCTATGACCCCCGGCTCCATACACCTATGTATTTCTTCCTCAGCAATCTCTCCTTCATTGATGTCTGCCATTCCACTGTCACTGTCCCCAAGATGCTGAGAGACACATTATCAGAGGAGAAGCTTATCTCATTCGATGCCTGTGTGACCCAGATGTTCTTCCTGCACCTCTTTGCCTGCACAGAGATCTTCCTCCTCACCGTTATGGCCTATGATCGCTATGTGGCCATTTGTAAACCCTTACAGTACATGACAGTGATGAGCTGGAGGGTGTGTGTGCTGCTGGCGGTGGCCCTGTGGACAGGGGGCACCATCCACTCCATATCCTTGACCTCACTCACCATCAAGCTGCCCTACTGTGGTCCTGATGAGATTGACAACTTCTTCTGTGATGTCCCTCAGGTGATCAGGCTGGCCTGCACTGATACCCGTATCACTGAGATTCTCATTGTCTCCAACAGTGGGCTGATCTCCGTGGTCTGTTTTGTGGTCCTCGTGGTGTCCTACACTGTCATCCTGGTGAGTCTGAGGCAGCAGATCTCTGATGGCAAACGGAAAGCCCTGTCCACCTGTGCAGCCCACCTCACCGTAGTCACACTGTTCCTGGGACACTGTATCTTCATCTACTCGCGCCCATCCACCAGCCTCCCAGAGGACAAGGTAGTGTCTGTGTTTTTCACTGCTGTAACCCCTTTGCTGAACCCCATCATCTACACCCTTAGGAACGAAGACATGAAGAATGCCTTCAACAAGTTGATGGGGAGGAAGGAGAGGAAAGGAAAATGAAATGTCTAAGCCTTTGGAAGCACGCTGCTCCAAATCAAAGAAGCAGTTATATACCAGGCTTACTAGATTATGACTTGCAAAATTTTCCTCCAGCCCAATACCTAACAGCCACAGCAATCACTATGATTAGTAATACCCTCCACATTCTAGAAAATTATTGTAGGCACTGGGCATTTACTTAATTCTCTCCAAAGCAGTAAATATTTGTATTATGTTTATCTAACTATGAGGAAACTAAAGCTCATATAGGACAAACAGAAAGCCAAAAGTCACCCTCCTACAAAATGATGCAGACAGGAATGTAGCCCAGTGCTAGGGCATGCAGGAGGCCCTGGGTTCAACCCTCGACTTCACAGAAAACTCACAAGTAAAACCAAGTATATCAACATGATATTGCTTTAAGATCTGGGAAAGAGCACCCACTTTAATTCATTACCTCATTCTTGTCTCCTGCTTTTCTATTTACCAGGGTCTAAACAAAACTGATTTCTAAGCAACGCTCACTACATTACTCACTCAGATGTTTGTCTAAACAGCTTATCAAATATGTGTAAATTCAAGTACATTTGCTTATGACTTGTGATGAAGAAAGACTTTGGACCACTGAAGTTATTGATATTTACATATTCTTTAAAATTCATAAAAATCTACCATCAGAGCAGTGAAAGAGGATGTTTTATTCATCATTCATTTCACAAATATTTGCTCCACATTTAATTTGTGCTAGATACCAGACATATAGTTAAATAAAACAAATATATAGGCTCTCCTACATGAAGTATATGGTCTGTAAAAATAGAAATCAAAAATGGGAATAAATACATTTAATTATAGATGCAGCAAATGCTGTAGAACAGAGCGAGAGCAGCAACGGCATACACAGTGGTGCGGTCTAGTGTGAGTGGCAGAGGAGAACCTCTCTGAGGAGGGCAGATCCAAGCTGAGATGCGAAACACGAATGGAGGAACCATGAAAACACGAATGGAGGAACCATGAAAGGAGTGGTGAGCGCTCCAGGTGGGGGAAACAGCAGCTACAAAGGCCTGTGTTGGGCAAGAACATGACTTGTTCCAAGAAGTGACAGGGACTGTTCTTACAGTCTAGATACTAAGGCAGACTTGCAGGGAAGTGGCATTAGAGGGATGAAAAAAAAATCTGCCTGTGTTCTCTCAAGTTTAGAGTCTTCCATACAATAAGAAGCTGCCAGAATTGTGTGAACAGACAAATGACATTTTTGTTTGGAAAAATAATTTGTTGCTGCTGCTGTTGTTATTTTGAAATAGGAGCTTGTATAGTCCAGGCTGGCCTTAAACTCCTGAATTTTCCTACCTCCAAATCCCAGGCATTGGAATTACAGATAAGTGCCATCATGCCTGGCTTATATTATTTATTATGTGGAGAATTAATCCAATTGAGCATTTATTACTAAACCCTTAGTAGTCACCTAATATTGCTCCAAGACCTGGGAGAAAATACAAACTTGAATAAAGCACAGTCTACATCTAACCCCTTGAATTTATTTGTGGTGGCCCACATCGCAACGCCGAGTAGTGTGCTGAATGGAATCAGCAAACAAGAGAATAGTGCCTCATGTGCCTGGCCAGGCATAGTGGCACAAAACTGAAACCCCAGTGCTTGGGAGGTAGAGGCAGGAGGATCAGAACTCAGGATCAGCTTCAGCTACGCAGTGAGTTTAAGGATAGCCTGAGCTACATGAGAGCCTGTCCAAAAAAAATAGTGTCTCAGGTATATATTTACATAGGAGCATGGCATGTTGGGAGTTGGACATTGACTATGACTCCATCTGTGAGAAAGTCATACTGAAATTGAGCTGTGATCTCCTAAACCATTCATGAGAAAGTCACACTACAGTTCAGTGGGGCTCTCCCAAGCCATCCATGAAAACATAATCAATCAATCTCTGGGCCCAAAGAGCTATCTCTGCTTTCAATGGTATTCCTGCCAGCAAATCTGTCAGGGAGTAATTCACAGTTCACCAACCACACTGTGGTTATCAGGGCACTGGGAGGGCTTTTCAGATCGCACATGTTAACTTCCAGCAGGCAAATCTAATAATTAACACAGTGGTTTCTTTCCCCAAAGATAAACTCTCTGGATAGCATTAAAACCACGTTTATTGTTCTGGGTGGTGTAATAACTGAGCCAAACCTGAGAATTATAGGATTAAAATAAATGCCCTTTTATGATAGGCAACGACAGACAATAAGGATAATAGCTTTTTTTTTGGTCTTTTTGAGACAGGGTCTCCCTATGGCCCCAGCTGTCCTGGAACTCACTATGTAGACCAGGCTGGCCTTGAACTCACAGAGATCGGCCTGCCTCTGCCTCCCAAGTGTTGGGATCAAAGGCGTGCGCCACGATGCCTGGCAAGATAATAGCTTTTTAAAGAGGGCAGAGGCAGGCGCCTTGTGCTGAAATCGGCCACCCAGAGAAACTGTGGTCACAAAGCAGCACAGTGCTACCTAGAAACTAATAAAATCAAGCGATGACTACCCGTTTTCAGTGGCATTAATCTTTACAACTTTCTGGAAAGGTAAAATGAAACATTTATTCTCCATTTAACAGAAATTATTTCAGATTCAGGGAAAAGATAAAATGAGTTTATGGGGCTGGAGAGATGGCTCAGCAGTTAAGAGCACTGATTGTTCTTGCAGAGGACCAGGGTTCGATTCCCAACACCCACATGGCGGCTATGAACCGTTCTCAACTCCAGTTCCAGGGGAATCCGAAGCCCTCTTCTGACCTCGGGAGCATTGCACTACACGGGTGTACTCATGTACAAGCAGGCAACTACACTCATACACATAATATAAAAATAATAAAATATTTTTAAAAAATAAAATGAGTTTAATAGATTGTTGAATAAATGGCATAAACTGATGTGTCTTGACTTTTTGTTTTCTTAGGTTTTTTTTTTTTTGTCTTTTTGAGACAGGGTCTCCCTGTAGCCCCAGGTGTCCTGGATTCACCATGGAGACCAGGCTGGCCTCGAACTCACAGAGATCTGCCTGCCTCTGACTCCCGAGTGCTGGGATTAAAGGCGGGCGCCACCACGCCTGGCTTGTTTCCTTGTTTTTTGAGGCAGGGTTTCACGTAGCTCAGGTTACCCTCAAATTCACTATACAGTTGAAGCTGGCCTTGAATTCATGATCCCCTTGCCTTAACCTCCCAAGAACTGGGTTTACAAGCCTGTACCATCTCGCACAGCTCAAAATACCTTGGCTCTTGTTCAGCTGCTTTTTTTCAACCATTGAATTTCTCAGGTAACAACATTCTATGTAATAGAATAAGTAATATTGCTGTAATGTAAATAAGCAATTAAAAGATTAGAAACATTTCTATATAAAAGAGGCAGATGAAAGCTGGGTGTGGTGGCACACAGCTTTAATCCCAACACTCAGGAGGCAGTGACAGGCGGATCTCTGTGAGATTGAGCCTGGTCTACATAGCAAGTTCCAGACCAGCCATGGCTACAGAGAGACCCTGTCTCAAAAAGACAAAAAAAAAAATCCCTCATGTAACAGAGGGTCAGGAACACAAAAGGTCACAAGTGGCCAAAACATAAAGATTAAGATTCTATAGAATGCTGGTCCTTGGACATGGCTCCTGTATTAAACTTCACCCACCCAAGACTCAGGGAACATCACAGAAGAGGGGGTAGAAAGATTGTAAGAGCCAGGGAGGAGGTGCATGACCATGTGGAAAAAGTCCTACAAGCTCTTGGGAACCTGCTCATGTGATCCTATAGCAGTGGTGTCAGCATACACAAGTCCTATGCAAACTCAGGCAGACAAAAACCCAGCATAGAACTGGGGAAATGAGCAGCAGACCCCAATCTTAGCTGAAGAAATATTGCCAAGTGATTACTTCTAGGTGAGGAAGAGCTGATCTTCCTAAAACAAGGGACTCTAGATAGGCTGACTTGCGCTGGGGAACGTCTGGGGACACTGACTTGATACACTGGTACTTAACATGGATGACAGAGTGTATGGGTTCCAGTGGGCAGCTATGGGAGGGTGCAGTGGGGATGGGAATATAAAGATGATTAAGAGTGTTTGAGATATTCTTAATGAAATACACAAAAGTTCAATAAAAACAAATTTTTTTCAGCATTGTCCAAACTATATCATTCTTCAATGGAAAACACCATTATTTTTCAAATGAAGGAATCACATTTTTAAAACCCTATATATAAGAAACAGTCCCCAAGAATATTCAAGCAGCAGTCAGAGACGGAAAAATGTTTCAACAGCCCAGTTCTCTTCAAAATGTGTGACAGAATACAATCCAATTCACTGGCTACACAATTCATAGAATTTTTCAGTGTTTTCTTGAGATGCAGAACTTCACTGTTGCAATGTTTTCAAGTGACCACTCAAATGCTACTTGGCTAAAAAAACAGGCCACTGGTAGACTCAGTTGATTGCTGGAAAGCTCACTCCCAAGAAAAGAAATTTGAAGGCTGGGCTGTAAGCCTCACAACTCATCCTTCTGCAAGTCATCCAGCTCCACATCACTGAGGTCAATGTCGTCCTCCACAGGAAGCTCACCATCCCTGCCGTCCCTGGGTTCTCTGGCAATGATGGGAGAAAAGGTCTCGCCCCCTACAGGTGCTGTGGAGCCATGCCCGAAGGACAGTTCCCTGAGAAATTCATTAATGCCTTGCTCACTGAAGGACACTTTGAGAAGAGCAAACTTCATCTTTCGTGCATTGATGGGCTGCCATGGCAGGGAACCCAAACTCCCCAATCCCAAGTGCATTCTCAAGTTCATACTGGGCTCCAGCTTCTGCCCACAGCCACCCCCACATTTTCTTTTTATATTTGTCTGCCGTCTCAGAAGAACTTCCAAATAAGAATTTCTGCCCGCAGCTCCAGTGTCCAGGATGTGGGGCCGCACGGCCACCACACAGAGCTGGTGCGCCTCACAGGTCTTCTGGGCGATGTCTTCCTTGATTATCTCAAGCACCTCTGGAGGCGGGGCATTATCAGAAAACAAATCAAGGGCCCGTGATACTGTGTCAGATCTTGTCCATCCACCATCATAATCCACAGGATACTCACCTTTTTGAAATATCTTGATTGTAGGAAATCCTCTAATCCCATATCAGCTGGCTAGAACCTGATTCACTGTGGCATCCACAGCTGCCAGTTTCACCTTTCCCTTTGTTTGTTCTTTTACCTCTGTGGCTGCAGAGCCCACTCTGGCTCCAAGTTTTTACAGTGTTCACACCATGGAGCATAAAACGCAACCATTCACACATCTTCATTGTCAAGGACATGCTTATCAAAGCTGTCATCCACCCGTTCTACCATGTCCTTCTTAGTGTTAGGGTCCGAGAGTCAGGAATAATTCCCACAGACAGGAAGGAAAAATGCGTAAAAATTTTATTCAGAAATTTAAAGTATAAAGTAACCAAATTAGCGGCTAGCCGGGCACAGATTCCACAAGCCAAAGATGGCATCCAGCCCCGAATAATAGCAGAACGGGGTTTTTTATTAGGGAATTCCACAGAAACCCACGCATGCCAAGCATCCTTTAAAATGATTGGACGGCCCCCTATCCTGAGTACGGGGGAAATTTTCATTGGTAGGGGCTGTCTTCAGGGCATTGGAATGTGCTGGCTGTAATCTTTAGAGCCAGAGGATCCTGTTTATTTCTTATTTATTTCATTTGCGCTTGCCTGACACGCCTGGGCTTGCCTAACCCATAGCCCGTGCATATGTTTTAGTCAGCTCACAAAATGGGGAAACTAACCAAAACGGAGTCAATGCATTTTGAGGCCTGACTCTTCACTGACTTAAACTATCACTTCTGCCTTGCTTTCCAGAACTATACCCACCACTCCTCCCTCTGAGGCCATCTTTACCAAGCTGTCGAAGAGCACTCGGCAGCATCTACAATGGCTTCACCAGTTCTGCCCCGCTGGTAATCCTCTGGCTTGTTTTTGTAAGCTCCAAAAATCTTGATAGTAGGAAATCCCTGGACACCATACTGACCTCCCAGGGACTGATGCTTATCTGCATCAACTGCAGCAGACTCTGACAACATCTTTTGATGAAGTTGCTGCTTTCTTCCATGCTGGTGTTAACCTTTAGCAATGACCACACCAAGGAGCATAAAATTCTACAAGCCACAAACTTTTACTCTGAATAACTTCTCTGCTGAAATTTGATGGAGTTAATTCAATGACATCATCACTAGAGGAATATAGACCACTGACCACCAGAAAGAAGTTACAGCTCACCAGACCGAGCCCCAGGCGATCCATGCCAAAAGCCCAATGTTCATCCACACCACTACTACCTCAGCTCTCTAAAAACAGATATTTTTAAAAAAGACCAAAAAAAGATGCAGATGGGTATGAATGTAAGCACATGTAAAAGTACAGAGAATAACGCAGAATTGAATCATTTTTCTGAGTTTTAAATGTATGCTTAGTAGTGATAGCCTGGCTTTATTTCATCACAGATATGTTATATAAAACTTTTATTTTGACTTAGGATTTGTATGAGGCTTATAAGGCATGAACAATATTCTATACTTTTTCATCAATTAGGGAGCAATGAATTTAAATACTTCCAGGAGCAGCTCCCAGAAGTTACATCTGATTCTCTATCACTCCAATTACTCACGGCCTTTTCGTTGCAGTTAGCAGGTCATTCACTCTGTAGCCTGTGTGTCTGTGATGTACCTGTGTCCATACTGTCTGCTGTCTAATTCTCCAGAATGCACTTAGATACCATTTCTACAAGTTCATAGAATGCTGGTTAAGGTCACTGGATTCTAAATTCCTGTCAGAATAAGCAAAAAAAAATCAGCTTATTTATTTATTTAGATAGAGTTTGACTATGTTGCCCAGGCTAGATTCAAACCCCTCAGCTCCAGAAACCCTCCTGCTTCATCCTCCCAAGTAACTGGGACTCAAAGCATGTGCCACCACACTCAGCTCCAATTACATTTTTAGTATTAATTAGACTCTAATTCATTCATCGGCTCCATTAAAGTTGCTATTGTAACTATTTTATATGGTATTTCTCTGACCCTCCACAGGAGCCTTTTGCGCTGTATATTTCATGGCCTGTCATCCTCCCTATCTGAGAAATGCCTCATTGAGCCTACTCTATAAAAGATCAGTGAGTTAAGAAGTCAACAGCTCTGAAAATGTGTAAACCCCCAAGCCCCTCTCTCAACTATTTTCATTGGTTGACTTTTCCCAAATAAACTTTAAAACACAGGATTGGAAAGGTGGCGTAGCAGTTAAGAGCACTGACTGCTCTTACAGAGGATCCAGGTTCAGTTCCCATTACCTACACAGTAGCTAACACCATCCTTAACTCCAGTTCCAAGGGAACCAACATCCTCTTCTGCCCTCTTTGGGCATTGCACACATGGTTCACTTACATACATGCAAACAAAACACTCATAAAATAAATAAATCAAAATAATTTAAATTAAAACATCACTGGAAACGTTTTGTAAAATATCATATGGCTTTTATAAGTATTTCACACTTACATTTCTATTGGTAACAGAACCAATTACTACACACTTAGTTGCTTTAAACAACATAAACATCATATTATAGTTCTGTGTGTCAGACATTCAGTACATAGCACAGTTGGCTGTCATCAAGGTGTCAGCAGGACCGCATGTCTTCTAAAAGCTCTAGGGGAATATGCATCTCCTTCCCTTTTCCAGTAACTAGAGGCCGTTTGCATTCCAGGGCTGAGGGCCCCTCCCTTCGTCTTCAAAGCCAATGAGGCTGCTTCTTTCTGGCATCCCTCTTGGTCACATCCCCCTTGGATTCTCTTTTACTTTCTTCTCCCATCTTTAGGAGTCTTCGGGATTGTGGTAGATCCACCTGAATTATCCAGAGTACTAGATCTCAAGTTTGGCCGATTAGCAAAATGAATCCCATTTGTAACCTTAATTCCTTTTCCATGCACCCTAACGTATTAACTGATACCAGGGATTAGGATGTAACAACTTTAGAAGAACATTACTCTGCCTAGCATAACATCTGTGGCCTTTGTTTTTAATATTCAACTCTACAAAGCTCAAACTACATTTCATTTTTATTGCAATAACTAGCTTACCACTATTTCATAACACATAACATGTCTCCAACTCTCATAAACTCTGATTTCTACTTTAACATTACTATTTCCTATGTTTTATTATGGCAAATTGCCACAAGTAACTTTTTGTTTGTTCTTGGTGCTTGCCGGGCATCTCTGTCTGACCTTAAACTCATAATCCTCCTGACTCAGTCTCCCACAGTACTAGGATTACAGGTACTATCAAACCTAGTGTACAAAATTTTACAAGCTAGAGAGATAAACATACTTTTATTACTATTTATTTCATTAAGTTTGATGATAGTAAAAACCACCTAGGACTCTAAAAGCATCATGTGCAAGCTTCCAGTGTGGAGGATGGGGGGACACTGTGTGGAGGATGGGAGACACTCTCTTTGTGGAAGATGGGGGAACACTTCTCTGACTTTTTTAGAGCCACATTCAAACTAGTCTTTGGCCCAGAAGCAGTAGCATCACCAAAAACCTTGTTTAAAATGCAGAATCTGGACAGGTAAGATGGCTTAGTGGGTAAAGGCACTTGCCACCAAGGCTGATGACCAAGTTTGATCCCCAGGACCCACATGGTGGAAGAAGGTAACTGACTCCCACAAATTATCCTCTAACCCCTATGTGATTTTTTAAATTTTTAAAAATAAATGCAGAATCTCCAGCTCCAGTCTGTTCCTGTGTTTTACAAATGTCCCCAGTGATCTGTGTGTACACTGTGTTTGGGAAATACTATCTAGACCAGTGTGTGTTGTGGGTGGGAAAAAAATCAATATTCGAGTGGCATGGACGTCTACTTGGCCAGACTCAGGGGTTAAAAAGGAAATAATGGCCAGGCCAGATGGGCATTGGCATTTTATCTAGGTGTTTCAGGTACCCTCACTTTTTATCGTCTGACATGCCAAGGTCCTTATCACTACCTAGCACAGAGTTATGAGGGCCGTATCTGTAATGTTCATGGAGACATATCAAAAAGAATTGTTCCCCAATGCTACAGGGATCATGCATGAGAGCGAGTGCAACTCTGCTTACTATTAAAGTCTAAGTTTCTGATCGAGTCGCTGAAAGCACTACGGTTTTCATGTTTGCTTATTCTTCGTTTGTCTTACTCCCCATGAGTAACTAACCCCATCCCTTTGCTTTCAAATCCCCACACCTTTGCTCCTTGAACCTTTTTGTCTCTCTGTATCCTGTGTCCAGCTTCAGTCTTTTTTTTTATGTTTTTGAGACAGGGTCTCCCTGTAGCCCTAGCTATCCTAGAACTCACTATGTAGACCAGGCCGGCCTTGATCTCTCCCTGCCTCTGCCTCCAGAGTGCTGGAATTAAAGGCGTGCACCACCATTACCACCACCATGTCCAGTTTTTTTTGTTTTTTAAACAAGGTTTTGCTATGTAGCCCAGGTTGGCCTCCAACTCACTACCTTCCTGTCTCAGCCTCCTAAATTCTATTAAAGTCCTGGTCCACCACATCAGGTCTTTCAATTCAATTTTTTAATTTTTTTCTTTTAATTGACTTTTAACTTATTGTACAAAGTCATGGGTTTCATTATGGCATTTCCCATATATGGCATTATACTGTGTTCTGCATCCTCCTCTCCCATCCCCTGCCCCCCCTTCTTGCTGCTTTCTCCCCCATGTTGCTCCCCCTTCTGCTTTCATGTTACATGTTCCATCGCCCTCTGTCCTCCCTCTCCCCGACATCTCTTCTCTCATAGTCCCCTTTCTATTTTCATGGACTACATACATACACACACATGCACACATATATTTAAATCTAGATTGAACACGTGATGAGGACATGCAGAATCTTTCTGAGCAATGATTGCCAATTCCATCTATTCTCCCAGAAAATGTCATGATTTCATTTTCTTTATGGCTGAGATGTTTTCATTGTGTAAATTCACCTCATTTTCTCTATCCACTCATCTGTCGATGCATCTAGGCTGGTTCCATTTCTTAGCCATGTTGAATAGTTCCACACTAAGCATGGATGTGCAAGTATCTCCACAGCATGGCCGCTTAGAGCCATCTCCTTCCTCAGTTCCCTCTGGGCTTGCCCTAATTGGAAGCAATTTGTCCCACTCATTTACTTCATCAGAAATCTGTAACTTTCTTTCAAATTCAAGATCTGGATCTAGTTTATATTTTGATTTCTTATAAAATAAATTCAATGTATCAATTTATTCAGAATAAATAAAAGCTTATCACCTTTGGGCTAGAATTCTATCTTCAAATATTGACGTATTATTTTGTTTAGCTCTTATTTACTCTCTAGTTAAGCATCTCATGGGAAATGGATGCAATGGGACCATCACGACATTTTGATCAAAAATTATTTGAGGGGCCAGAGAGATGGCTCAGTGGTTAAGAGCACTGGCTGCTCTTGCAGAGGACCCAGGTTCAAATCCCAGCACCCACATGGCAGCTAATGACCCTCTGTAACTGCAGTTCCAGGGGATTCAGTGCTCTCTTCTGGCCTCTGAGAGCACTGCACCCACATGGTGCACTTACATGCATACAAAACACTTACACACATAAAACATAAATATATTATACAAGACAATCACCTTCTGTGCTGAGCTTAGTAATGCCATGAACAATCCTCTCATACAAATATGCAAAATACATGATGTATCTGAATGTGTGTTTCTCTGACTTCAAATGTCATGTTTTTGCACAATCTCATTCAATTCTAAATCATTTTTTTATTAGAGAGAAGGGCAGAAGCTGTGAATCATGTGAAAATGTCCATAACATTACACATTCTTACCGCACCAGGAAATGGCACTTTATGTACTGCCCTGTTTTATACCTTTAAAGATTTATTCCCTTAATGGAAATGTAATTTCAGTCTAAACAACTATCTTGTAATAAATATCTCATATTTAAAAACAATCAAAAGGATAAGAAATAAATAAATCAAAAAATGTTTAATTATTTGGGCTCCTAATACAGACATGTCCAATAATATATTCCTTTAAGAAAGAATGCATTCACACATTGAGAGTATAGTCCAGTGTGGCAGGGAATCCGTGTAGCAGCAGTGGGCACACTGTATCTGCCATCAGAAAGAGGAGAGAGGCATATGCTGGCCTTCCCTTGGCTTTCTGCTTTTTGTGAAGTCTGAGACCTTAGCCCATGAAATGGTGTCACCCACATTTAAGATGTGTCTTCCTACCCAACCTAGAAATTCCCTCACAAACATACCCAAAGGTTTGTCTCCTAAGAGATTCTAGATCCTGTCAAATTGATAATCAATATTAGCCATCACATGCAGTTAGGTCTCTTCTGTCTTTCCAAAAAAAGTGGGGAGAGACTGCCTCTGTCCCACAAGTTGCCACTGGGACTACTTTCTTGGCTCTTTCTTCCTTACATTTCACCACCTGCCCCTAGCAGTTTGGTCTGCAGGTACAGACCTCACCTCATTGAGATCATCAGGCATCTCCAAGTGGCTAAATGCAGCGTATACTGAGCTCTCTTTTTATCTGACTTCATAACAGCTTGTGTCCTATGGGCAAAATTCCCTTCCCAAACTCCAGTTGCAGGGCCTGTGATGCTAAGCCCTCCTACTTGTACCTGCCCCACTCTCTCTGCTCATTTCCCTGCTTGTGTTTTGCACAGTATCATGGGGTTGCTTCATAAATTCTTGTAGCTTCTTTAACTATTAATGCGTGACTGACCCCAAATTTAGTCAGCATCTTAATTATCATTGTACACTTTCAAACAGCACTGTCCTTAGTTAAGTGAATGACTGGATTGAGAGATACATTATTTTTCTATGGGATTGGTAATTCCCTTTCCATTTTTTAACTTTTCACCTATTTTTACTTATTGTTTGAGAATTTCAGACACGAATAGAATGTGTTTTGATCAAATACATCCTTCCCCTCCAACTTCTTTCATACAACCCACCTTTTCCCCAAACTTCATGTGCTCTGATTTTAAACCCACTGAGTCCACTTAGTGCTGCCAGTTTGTGCCTGGATGTAAAGCCATCAGCTGGGGCATGGGCAACCTATTAGGTGCCACATAGGAAGAAAACGGCTCTCCCTCCCCGAGCAGCCATCAGTTGCCAATAGTTCCCCAGACAGGGGTGGGACATTGTGAGCCCCTCCCCCATCTATGCCAGAATTTTGAATAACTTAATCCTGTACAGGTCTTGTGTACACTATCACTGCTGCTGTGAAACTTTCTCATCAATCCTTCGAGATCTCTGGCTCTTCTCAATGACCCGGGCTCAATTCCCAGCACTCACATGGTGGCTACGAACCATCCTTAACTCCAGTTCTAGGGGAATCCGAAGCCGTCTTCTGACCTCCACGGCATTGCACAACACAGGTGCACTCACTTACATGCAGGCAATACACATACACATAAAATAAAAAATAAATTTTTTGAAAAATAGCTTATAAAAAAAATGGGTGCATTCTGTGCAACATAGATTTTGCCTTAACAGAGCTTATTTCAAGAATAAGTCCTAAGACTGAGTGTGAAGCTCAGTGGTACAGCATTTACCTAGCATGTGTAGGGCCCTGGGTTTGAGCCCCAGCACCAAAAAGTAAAATTGTTGTTTTTGCATCCCCACCTTGACTGTATCAAAATTACAGTGCTATAAAAAGTTCAAGCTAGAGCTAGCTATGAGAACTACGTTCAAAAGCAAGAGTATAATTCAACATAAGTAAGCAAGGCTTATTTTTTTTATTTAAAATATTTTTGAAAACAAGGCCAAAAGCACTATAATGGCTAAACCTGGGTGTGGGGTCTCTATTCCCAAAGGCAACAGCCTACAGAACAGTGCAAGTCAAGGCGGCAGCTTCTTACAGCAGTACCTGCTCCTGGGCCTGAAACTAAACAGAGATCCTCAAATTATATCCTTCCACTGCTAAACCTAGAAGCCGTCCGTAAGTGTTCTGAGTTCTTATTCTAACATGTTCCCCTATACATGTCTCCCTCATTTACATACTACCTAATAAGATCCCCTCTTTAGTGCAGAATCTACATGGCCCATCTTTTCACCCAATGATTTTGACTTTACTTTTGCTTTCACACTAAGAATATGGCCAAACTGTGGATTTCATCACATTGCCCACCATCAGATCACATGATTTCAGGCGCAAATTTGTCTCTGCCTGAGCTGCTTCATGGTACTTTTCACCTCCTCATTCCTCAAGGTGTAAATGAGAGGATTCAGCAAAGGGGTGAACATGGTATAGAACACAGACACCACCTTGTCGCCGGAGAAGCTGGAGTCTGGCCGAGTGTAGAGGAAGATGCACGGTCCGAAGAAGAGGGAGACCACCATGAAGTGGGCTGAGCAGGTGGACAAGGCTTTGCGACGCCCTTCTGCTGACTGCTTTCGAAGAGAAAACAAGATGACTGTGTAGGAAGTAACCAAGGCTAGAAAACAGGTGAGGGAGATGGTTCCGCTATTGCACACGATCAGCATTCCTGTGAGGTATGTATCTGTGCAGGCCAGCTTGATGACAGGGGGTACATCACAGAAGTAGCTATCGATAATGTTGGGACCACAGTAGGGTAGATGAATGGTCAGGAAGGTCTGCACCACTGAGTGAACAGTACCCCCCAGCCAGAGTGCAAGGACAAGCTGTGCGCAGACTTTCATGTTCATTACGTTAGGGTAATGCAGTGGGATGCAGATAGCTGCGTAACGATCGTACGCCATAATGGTCAGCAGAAAGATCTCAGCACAAGCGAAAAGGTGTAGGAAGAAGAGCTGGGCAATGCAGTTGTCAAAGGAAATGGTCTTCCTTTCTAAAAGCAGTCCCTCCAGCATCTTGGGCATGGTGACAGATGAGTGGCAGACATCAATAAAGGACAGATTGCTCAGGAAGAAATACATGGGAGTGTGAAGACGTGGACTAAAGGCTATGGTAACAATAATGAGAATGTTCCCCAAAAGGGTTAGCACATAAGTAACTGAAAATGCTATGAAAAACAATATCTCCAACACCCAGTTGTCAGTGAGGCCCAGGAAGACAAATTCAATCACTCTTGTTTGGTTTAGAGTTCCCATCCAATGCGTGTTCCAAAGGACCTGGAGGGGGTGAAAGTTAGATTATACTTAATGTTACCAGAATACAAGTAATCGAAATGACTGGCTTCATATCGTAGATGAGATCTGTGAGCCTTGACATGATAAATTATCCAAAACCCTTAGCCATTTAGTTACCTGGCTCTTTTCATTTCAGATTAATCCACTAATAGTATCAAACCAGTATTCCAAAATCATAAAACCAACAACTGAAACCACTTGGTATTTGACTCCAGCTATTAAATTAAGTGACAGCTTCAAATCCTTCAAGCCAGCACATCTGTTTTTCCCAGTGTGGTGTCCTCTCACTCCCTTTGTGTCCTCTCCAGCCAAACAATGCACTATGCTTCCAGCATGCTACCTCCGTCTACTTTCCAAAAGCTTTGTCTGTGTTTATTATTTCTGCTCAGAAGACATGACCTTTAGTCAAGCATCTCTCCCTGCCTCATCACTGGCTATTAAAATACAGTTCATCCTTTGCTTCATGTTTTACTATCTCAAAGTACTGCCTTCAGGAAAGCTGCCCTTATTCGATCAAAGTTTGTTTCTTCCCTTCCATAATCCTTTTATGGTGCTTAACTATAAAAGAAAGTAAAGTTTTTTTTTTCTTATGTGTATGTGTATATTGCCTGCATGTAGGTAAGTGCATCCATGTTGTACAATGCCCGCGGAGGTCAGAAGAGGCTGTCAGATCCCCTGGGACTGGAGTTACGGACAGTTGTTAGCTGCCATGTGGGTGCTGGGATTCTAACCCAGGTCTTCTGCAAGAACCACCAGTGTTCTTAACCACTGAGCCATTTCTCCAGCCCCATAAGATTTATTTTTGATCCTCACTAAATGTTCTTTAAAACTAATAACCACACATGACATCTCTTACAACACTTAGCAGGTGCCTTATGCAGAAAATATTTTGTTTAAACTGAACTAAACTTCTTAAGCTAACGGTAAATTCAATCCTTACTTTACAATAGAGCTAATACAAAACTTAACTCTCTTAATTCTGTAATAGTACCTGTCCCCTAAGAAAAATTTATTGTACAAATACTATTGCATTGCTCCTAATTTGAAATCAGTGAAACTTGACTAGAATTATATACTTCCATTATGAATGATAGTGGCAAAAGATTACCAACATGGAAACTATTGAAACATAGACATAATGAGATAAGATTTTCTAGTGCGTTCTTTTTATTTTATTTATTATTTCTATTTTATGTGTATGAGTATATTGCCTGCATGTGCATAAATGCAACTGTGTTGTGCAATTCCCACAGAGATCAGAAGAAGGTATTGGATCCCCTGAAACTGGAGTTACTGACAGTTGTTAACTGCCATGTGAGTGCTGGGAACCAAACCTGAGTCCTCTGCAAGACCAGTCAGTGCTCTTAGCCACTGAGCCAGCTCTCCAGCCCCTGATACTGTATTCTTAACAGTTCGTAAGATGTATAAGCTATTAAAAGGACAGTCAGAAGACTAGAACAAAGTATCAAAACATATGACAAAAGAGAACATTCCTGTATTCAAAGCCTTCTTAAAATTTAATAGTAAGAGACAAATGGCCAAACCAAAAACGAATAAAGAATTTAAATACAGAGAGCACAAGAAAACAAGTGTAAATGAGAAACACGTGACCAAAAAGGTGTTCAACTTTAGTGACAGGTGAGGAACAAAATGGGACACTTTGTTTGCATCGGATTGACAAAAGCATAAAGAATTTATCATGCACTGTTACTGAATGTTGATATTCACAAGATCATTTCAGAAAATAATCTGGACGAACCAATTAGAATTTTTAATGTTCATACTTCAGACGGAGAGAGCCCATTTCTAGGACAGTATCATAGAAATAATGGAACAAGTTACTAAAATGGAAACATTTCTAGTAAAACAAGGTCCTGGAAACAATGCTATCAATAGAGTAATAAATAATTTTAATGCAGCAGCAATATGAAATATTATGGAGCCCCTAATGATTGAGTTCATGTGTATTAACCTAATATGGTGGTTCTCAACATGGCTATCTAGCTGATTTTCATAAATTTTGATGCCTATCAGTCACCCCAAACAATTCATCTTAGTGATTCAGGTGTGTAGTCAAGGTCACAGACTACTAATTTCAAAAAAATAGTCAATAATATAGTAAGTGAAAAGGGCCTCTAATGAATATATTATGAACCTTGAGCAAGGGAAAGAGAGAGAAGTAAAGAAATGAATAAAGAAAGAACAAAGGGGGCTGTTCTCAGCACCCACATGGCAGCTAACAACCATCCATAAGTCCAGTTTCAGGGATCTGATGCCCTCTTCTGACCTCCACAGACATTGAACAACACTGGTGCACTTACATACATGCAGACAATACATTCATGTACATAAAATAAAAATAATAAAATATTTTCAGGGACAAAGCAAAGAATCAAGAGATGTGTGTATAAATATATATTCATATACATGCACATATGTATGTGTATATATTTTCACAAATTATGCATATTCAAACATATGTTCATATTCATGAATTGTATTTGTATATGTTTTTTGTATTTGTACATATTTCTTTTTTAATATTTTATTACTTTTATTTTCTGTGTATGAGTATATTGCCTGCATGTGAGTATATTGCCTGCATGTGCACCC
The DNA here is from genome assembly GCF_000622305.1 of Nannospalax galili. NCBI lineage: Eukaryota > Metazoa > Chordata > Mammalia > Rodentia > Spalacidae > Nannospalax > Nannospalax galili. The sequence goes on along the minus strand of NW_008337764.1, from coordinate 453,679 downwards.
ATGCCATGCAATGCCCTCAAAGGTTAAAAGAAGGTGCTGGAAAAATAAATAAATAAATAGAAAAATTTTTTAAAAAGAAGGTGTTGGATTCCCCTGGAGCTGGCGTCATAGATAGTTGTTAGCTGCCATGTGGGTGCTGGGAATCAAATCTGTGTCTTTGCAAAAGCAATCTGTGTTCTTAACTGCTTAGCCATCTCTCCAGACCCTATTTGTACATATTTCTAAAAGAAAAGAAGATACATCTTGAAGAACGCACATCAATTTTAACATTGTTTATTTCCAGAAGTGTATAACTGAAAGGGATAGTAGGAGTTTACTGATTTTTACATTACATTCTATAATTCTTTCAAATTTATATAATAGAACTTTTAAAAGAAGTGTTCAAAGCATGTATGGGAGAAATTCAAAAGAAAAAATGGTGACCTCATAGTATTGCAAGTAATATATTCCTTCTCTGTGTCTAAGAAACTATAATACAGATGTACGCTTATTGTTTTTCTTGCTTTTTGAGACAGGGTCTCTCTACCACTCAGGCTGGCCTTGAACTTGCAATCTTCCTGCTCCTGAATGTTGGGACTGCAGGCATGTACAAACACATGCAGCTATTGTTGTACTTTTTTTAATAAAGAAACATGCTCCTGCTATCCATGTCTCTGCAGCACAGAAGACTGTCATCAAGACATGAAATCACATGAATGCACATTTTAATTTTTAAAAATGTAACAGGCTGGGCTTGGTGGTGCTCACTTTTAATCCCAGCACTCTGGAGGCAAAGGCAGGTGGATCTCTGTGAGACTGAGGCCAGCCTGGTCTACATAGCAAGTACCAGGCCAACTGGGGCTACAGAGAGACCCTGTCTCAAAAAAATCATCAACAACAAATAGATTCAGTTTGGGGACTAGAGAGATGGCTCAGCAGTTAAGGGCCTCTGCTCTTGCAGTGGATCTGAGTTTGGTTCCCAGCACCTACTAATAACTAACAACTGTCTGTAACTCCACATCCAGGAATTCTGACACCCTTCTCTGGCCTCCTCGGGCACTGCATGCGTGTGGTGCACTCATACACATAGAAAATAATTTTTTAAAAAATCTAACAGGAAGAGGAAGGGGCAAAGGATTACTAAATGATCACACAATGTTTAGCATGAGATTGGCTAAAATTCATAAAAATAAGACAATTCATTTGATGTTTCTGAATGCTTTCAAGGGCAGCACGTGGTAACTGTTACAACTTCAGCACAAGAGTGGTCTACAGGGTGTTAGCGAAAAAGAGCTTAGGCCTGGCATGGTGACACATGTCCTTAATCACAGGATTCTAAGGGAGAGGCAGGCCTGAGAGATCTAGGCCAATCTCATCTACAAAGTGAGTTACAGGCCAGCTAGGAGTACAGGGAGACTCTGTCTCAAAAAAAAAAAAAAAAAAAAAAAAAAAAAAGAAAAGAGTTTGGGCTCTAGTTTTTACTCTAAAATGAACTGACTGGGAAAATAGCAGTATTTCATCTGTGCAAATGGGAATACTAAAACCTGATTTGTGGAATTTACATGATAAAAAAATAAATGTTGCCGGGTGTGGTGGTACACACCTTTAATCCCAGCACTCAGGAGGCAGAGGCAGGCGGATCTCTGTGAGTTCAAGGCCAGCCTGGTCTACATAGTGAGTTCCAGGCCAGCTTGGTCTACAGGGAGACACTGCTTCAAAAAGACGAAAAACTAAATAATAAATAAATAATAGATAGATAGATAGATGATAGATAGATAGATAGATAGATAGATAGATAGATAGATAGATAGATAGAGAGATAGATAGATAGATAGATAGATAGATATTGACATACTGCCTGTGCTTGGAATGTACAAGAAGTCTGGGATTTTTGTTGCTGTTTTGGTTTGGTCTGGCTTTTTGGTTAGTTGGTTGGCTGATTGGTTGTTGGAGATTTTTATGTTTTCCTTTTAGTGGGATGAGGGGTTGAGACAAGGTCTCAATATGTTTCCAAACTCACTATCATGCCTCAGCCTCTTGAGTGCTAGAATTATATAGACATGCACAAATACACCTAGCTATGTCATTTTCATTGATAACAGAGGGCTCTCTGTAAGACAGTGTCTCCAAAAGTTTCCCTAAGTGAGAAATATAGTTGTACAATTTAAAGCAAGAGCATGAAAAAGCAAATCAGAGTCGAAGGTGGGGGTGCAGTTCAATGTTACATGCACAGGGTCCCTCAGAACAGAGGGAGGAGGAGGTATCAAGGGTTACTAACTGATCACACAATGTTTAGTGTGAGAGGTAGTGCAGGATTCTTCCCTCAGGTCTTCCCAAAGCTCCCTATTTACCATTTTAAGTTCTCAGATACTTCTTCGTAGAGACCCATTGACCATTATGAAGAAAAATATCCTCAATTTCACATGATCCTGGTTCATTTTTATGGTACTTATAAGTGCCTGAATTTATCTGAATTATTGGTATCCGTGTTTACCATCTGCCTCTCCGAGTAGAAACCTCTTAAGAGTAAGACCTGGATCTGCCTTGTCTACCGTCACACCCTCAACACTTGTGTTCAACAAAGGATATGATCCCAGGACCCAGCCCATGCTGTTTGACGGTGAATGAGATCAGTTCTCCAACAGAATAGACCAATGATGAAAGACTGAGCAACTTCTGCCCATCTAAAACAAACAGTTGAAACTGGTAATAAGTATGTGATGCCTTTTGGCAGTAGGGAATTTAGCACTCTCTGGGTTTGGGTTTGAGGTTTTGTTTCGGTATTTGGTTTTGTTTGTTTTGTTTTGAGCTGGGAACTGAACCCCTTTCCTGGATTATTAAGATTATTTTCTTCTGCAAGGTAAGAGGCAATCCCTTGAAAAGTCTCCGCATCTTTCTTTGCTTTTCTTCATCCTTTCTCACTCCTTGCCCACCACCATGCTAATGAACTTTTCCCATCTTCTTTCCTCTCTTTCCCACTTCTCAAATGGGATTTTTTTAAGATAGATTAAGAGGTATAATTTTTAAAAATATGGAGAAGGGACTGGAAAACTGCTCAGAGCGTTAAGAGCACTGGCTGCTCTTACAGAGTAGTGGGGTTTGGTTCCCAGCACCCACATGGTAGCTCACAACCCTCCATAACTCCAATTCCAGGGGATCCAATGCCCTTTTCTAGCCTTCAAGGGCACCAAGCATGCACATGGTGCACTTACAGACATGAAGACAAAAACGCTCATACACATAAAATAAAAATAAGTAAAATCTTTTTAAAAATAGGGAGAAGTGAGGCATACAGGAATGGTCCAATAAACCTGAAGGAAAGAAATGTCCAGACTAAGATGCTGTGAAAGACATTTAAGCAGCTCTCTGTTGCTATAAAAGCATTCAGTTTGATCCCTGAGTCACCCATTGGTGGAGTAAACAATAGAATAAACAACGAACAATTTGGCACATGGAAACTTTTTTTTTCCGAGACATGAAGCCCAGGCTGACTTCCAACACACTGTGCAGCTGAGGCTAGTGTGAACTCCGCCTGATTCCCCTACCTCCACTTTCTGGAATTACAAGCATGTACCACAACACAGCCATTTTGCTTCACTTGGTTTGATTTGGTTTGGCTTGGAGCAGTGCTGACAATTGAACTTACTGAATATATGGAAGGCAAGCACTCTACCACTGCGCAATGTCCCCAACCCATGAGGACCCTCAAATATAGACGAGTTAGTGCCTTGTAAAATATGGATGTTAAACAGGAAATATTAAATTCAAATTATTGGGTTAAAAAGTTAATTAGGCCGGGCGTGGTGGCACATGCCTTTAATACTAGCACTCGGGAGGCAGAGGCAGGCAGATCTCTGTGAGTTCAAGGCCAGCCTGGTCTACATAGCAAGTTCCAGGATAGCTGGGGCTACAGGGAGACCCTGTCTCAAAAAAGACCAAAAAAAAAATTAATTAGGAAATGCCTCTTTGGTGCTGTAGTATAGCCTTGTGGTCAAGCATTTACTTAGCACACAAGGCTCTGAGTTTTATTCTCAGAAAAAGTAGAGAAAGAAGTGAGGGGAGGAGGGAAGAAGGGCTAGAGGGAGGGATGGAGAAAGAAGATTCCTCTCTTACTGACCTCCTATGTATTGGTAGTAGGCCTTAAAAACAAAATTCTTCCCTAAGTATGGTGATACACGCCTATAATCTCAGCTGGAAACTGACGAAGAAGAATCACAAGCTTACACCTAGCCTGGTCTACAGGGTAAGATCATATCTCAGAACATACACACATACACACACACACACACACACACACACACAACTTCTTGGGAAAAGAGTCACCTCATTTACACTCACAATCAATGTATTGAAACTTAGTGTTGAATCAGATTTTCATTTGTCATTTAGATATATAGTCTTTTAATCTAAAAGCAAATTAAAATTGTGATTACTTGACAAACAGAGTCTTGAGAAATTAATCAGAACATGGAGAGTCAGAAACTGCCACTCTGTGAAGAACAGTGAAAGAAATCCGAGAAGACCCACTTCTTCCAGTACTATAACAAGACCTCCTTTAGAAATATCTGTAGCTCTTTAACAAATATCTCAGTGATGGGAAAAAAATTAAAGTATCCATTCTGCCCAGCCCTTCATCAAAACTTCCTTACAACCAGGAAGCCATGAGAGTTGTGCTTTCTGATTCCAACAATGGTTTGTTTGAGGTGTCTTTCCTGGCATTTTAAGGTTGATCCGTGATCAGAAAGAGAATTTGTGTGAACTCACAAAGAAAGCCCAGATCAGCCATGAAACTGTGTCATGAACTAAGTATGATTAGCTCAGGTCTCAAAGGTGTGTGTGTGTATTAAAGAGGGAGAAAGACAGAGAAAGAGGGAGGAGGAGGAGAAGGAGAGGGACAAGGAGAAGGAAAAAGAGGAAGAGGAGGAGGAGGAACACGCTTTTAATTTCTGCACTTGGGAAGCAGAGGCAGGCAGATCTCTGTGAGATTGAAGCCAGCCTGGTCTACATAGTGAGTTCCAGGCCAGTTGGGGCTACAGGGAGACCCTATCTAAAATAAATAAATAAATAAATAAATAAATAAATAAATAAATAAATAAATAAATAAATCTGTTCTTAACAGTAAGAAATCATATTGAAACATAGGCCAGATCAGATCATTCCACTAATTAAAGACTTCCAGTGGCTCTCCTCTCACACTGTGAGTCTCTTTCCTCCCTAACCTCCTTCTACGCTCCCCTCCACACATCTCCAACTGCCCCTTTGCTGCTCTTCAAACATTCTGAGCACGGACCCATACTAGGACTGGCTCCCTCCTGTGTTGTAACCCCTTTCCCCAGATAGCGTGCTCATCCTCTCAATGTCTTTATCCAGTGAGGGCATACACCTGAAGGACTATTTCCTACTACAAAGACACATGCTCATCCATGTGCACAGCTGCTCTATTCACAATGGCTGTGGAAACAGCCTAGATGTCTGTCAGCTGATGAATGGATAATGAAAATGTTGTACCTATATACAATGGAATTTTATTTAGCTCTAAAGAAAAATAAAATTATGGCCAGACATGGTGGTGCACGCCTTTAATCCTAGCACTTGGGAGGCAGAGGCAGGAGGATCTCTGTGAGTTCGAGGCCAGCGTGGTCTACATAGTGAGTTCCAGGCCAGCTGGGGCTACAGGGAGACCCTGTCTCAAAAAGACCAAAAAATAAAATAAAGAAAAATAAAATTATGAAATTTTCAGGTAAATGATGGAGCTGGAAAACATTACACTGAATGAGGTGATACAGAAAGACAAGCACAATATGTGGAGAAAGACACACTTATATGTGGATCTTTGTGTCAAATCTTTAGACTTGTGTGTTTCACTTGGAACCTGCAGAATCCAGGTGACTAAAAAGGGGGATGGGTGGAGATATTTAGGGAGGGGGTATAGTAGAGCACAGGTGACATGGAAGGGGAAAGGAGGATAATGGGGAGGGAAGTTTAGGTAGGGAGAGGGGTGGAAGAGTAGGCAGAAGGGGGCGATGAGGGAGGGTTGGATAACTCTAAGGATGTATGAAAAAACCACATGGAAATCTATCATTTTATACGCTTCACATTTTTTTTCATGGAGAGATGGCTCTGAGTGCTCTTGCAGAGGACCCGGGTTCAAGTCCCAGCACCCACATGGCGGCTATGAAACATCCTTAACTCCAGTTCCAGGGAAATCCGAAGCCTTCTTCTGACCTCCACATTGCACAACACAGGTGCGCTCACATACATGCAGACAATACACTCATACACATAAAATGAAAATAATAAATAAAAATAATTTTTTTAAGTTTAATTTAACCAGGCATGGTGGTGCAGGCCTGTAATCTCAGCACTCAGGAGGCAGAGTCAGGCAGATCTCTGTGAGTTCAAGGTCAGCCTGGTCTACATAGTAAGTTCCAGGTCAGCCCCTACTAAAGGGAGACCCTGTCTCAAAAACACCAAAAAAAAGAGTTTAATTGGAATTACTGTACACACAGGGTTGTGCTCATCCCAGAGGCCATACGTTGGCAGGCTGACCTGGCTGATCTGGCTGTGTAGACAAGTGTCCCTTCCCCAGTCACCACTACCATCAGTCAGGGAAGACAACCTTCCCTGATAGTTTAGGACATTTCTTTGGTCAAGCAGATATGAGGAGCTGTGTTCTTTTGCTAGAACATCCTAGAAAGCTCTCAAAACTGGATTACCAGGGGCTTACATGATCAGTGGTTAAGAGCACTGGCTACTCTTGTACAGGACCTGGGGTCTGTTCCCAGTATCCACATAGTGGCTAACAACCGGCTAACTCAAGTTCTAGGAGATCTGATGCCCTCTTCTGGCCTCTACAGGAATTGCATGTACATGGCACACTTGCAGGCAAAACACTCACAAACACAGAAAATAAATACATTTTTTAAAATGTAATAGAGTATCAGAAAACAAGAGGAAGCAATGCATGCTTCTAAACCGGCATTTGGAAGGCTGAAGCAGGGGATTTCAGTTCAAGGCCATTCTAGGCTACATAGAAAGAATAGACTTTTACAAATGTATTTACTAGATCAAGTGTTATGACTCCAAATATGTTTCCAAACAGATTTCCAAAATATGTACGGGGTTAAATTCACTCACAGTCATTTAGCAACTGGTTGAAGTAGAATTTGACCTTAGTTGAGCCTACACACTGAAACACTGTGCCGTGACACTTTAACATACTGAATGGAAATCAAGCACAGCCTTTGAGGAGCAATAGGATCTAACCATGCACACCTCAAAGGGGGGAATAGTTATTCATTTTTCTGTCCTCACAGCAAAGTACTTGGCACAAAGGAAAAAGAGGAACTCATTAAATATTTGTTAACTGGAAAAAAATTTAAGCAATATTACAAATTTAAAAAATGAAAAGTCCCGGCCTGGGCATGGTGGTGCACACCTTTAATCCCAGCACTCAGGAGGCAGAGGCAGGTGGATCTCTGTGAGTTCGAGACCAGCTTGGTCTACATAGTTCCAGGACAGCTGGGGCTATAGGGAGACCCCTGTCTCAAAAGGACCAAAAAAAAAAAAAAAACAATGCAAAGTCCAAACTTTAGGGGGACAAGCAGGCCTATGCATCAGTAGACACGAACTCTATAAGGAGCAGCAGAATCAAAAGGACCAGATCCCCACTGGGCACGAGTGCTGTGCAATGGTGCATATCACATATGTTGGTGTTCCTCATAAAAGACAGCTAGTGAAAATCTGCTCCTTTAGGCCCTTTAGTTGCTTTTTTACCTTTCACTCAAGAGCTCTAGAATTCCCAGAGCAGATCCCCAACACAGAGGTTAACAACACCCCCTTTTGTAACCACTCCTCTGAAGGGTATAGTGACTTGTCAGGGATTAAAGACCTTTGCTTACAGGCTCCCAGTTTTAGCCATCCGAAATCCCCAGACTAGACTCACCTGTCTCTGTCTTTTCTCTGATCTGCCTGATCTCTACTTCAGCATTGCAGGACAGAACCTTGGCAAAGACACACTTAGAAGACGTTCCTTTTGCAAAGGGAAACCTGAGTTTCCATCATAGTAACCTATCATTTTAGCTTCAGATAAATCTGTAAAATCCTGAGCTGTCAAAGCCTTGCTTAGATGGATCCATATAAGAGAACAGTCTACATTAATTAAATGCCAAATTAAAAGAGAGTAGCACTTGCTCACACACACTTTAAGCTTTTGACAGTTTTATTTTCCTAATAAAATGGAAGGCAGTAAGTTTCGGGGATGTTTTGTGGTTTACCCAATATTTTCATGTCAAGATTGGAACTCCATCCCAGTTCTCCTCTCTGTAGGTCTTTTGACTGTTTGGCAGTTTGCTACAGACAACTGAGTTAAATTAACTCTGAATCTTTCATTATATTGCATTTAGTTTCTTTTAAAAAATTTTTTGCCTGGCATGGTGATGCACTCCTTTAGTCCCAGCACTCAAGACAGTTACAAGAAGGCCCTGTCTCAAAAACAATTTCTAATTAAAAATAAATGAGGTCAGGAGTGGTGGCGCACGCCTTTTATCCCAATACTTGGGAAGCACAGGCAGGCGGATTTCTTGGGAGTTCAAGGCCAGCCTGGTTTACAAAGCGAGTCCCAGGCCAGCTAGGCCTACAGGGAGATCCTGTCTCAAAAATAAATAAATAATAAGTAAATAATAAATAAATAAATAATTTTTAAACTTTATAGTATGTTGTATCCAGCTCTTTTGAAGACTTGGCTCTCCACCATATAATGAGATTATCTGACTAATGACCAATCAAAACAAGGAAAGAAACGCTGAAAAACAAAATTGCTCTCAGGTTTCAAAGGTGACGGCTGTTTAGGATAAGAACCAATTGATGTCCTCATCTCTGCATACAACAACCCTCAACTTCCCATCCCCATATATACAGGGATATAGCCTTGGTGAGCTTTGTCTCAAGGCAGTGACCTTGATGGGGAGGCCTAGGCAGCCTGAGGGGCTGGTTTTCCTTAGCTAGTCCTCCACAACCCCTCCACAGCATCCCAAAGCCAATCTTTGAGCTGACTTTCAAAGCACAGAGGACAGGTTTCTTCTGGTGATGAAACACACAAGCAAAGAATGGGTGATCACACATCAGTAAGTGAGATTCAGTCTTTCTTTGGAAGACTGTACCATGCTTAGCATTCTGAACTCTAGGTATTTTGCTAGAGTAGTGACTCCTCCCTACCCCAAGATTCCACAGTCCTATGATGCTTTCAGTTATCAGAGAGAAAAAAAAAAGATACAAGTGCCACAGTAAAATATAAAAGGTAACAGTCAGTCTCAGGCATCTGGAGGAGTCTTGGATGTATGTGTATTGAGGGAGGAGTGGGCACAGGTAGGTGTCTTTATAGAAAGCAGCACACTAAGAAAGATGACTGATCCTGAAGAGAGATGTGGGATTACGATAACTCTAAATTAACAGGACTTCTGGTTCGCTTATAAACACACCTGGACACAATTTACCAGGTAATTAGCTTAAAAAGCAGCTTTTCAGGTGAAGACCAACAAAACATGGGAAGCAATGCCAATAAAGAGGAGCAAAAACTTGCGAGTTCTCTTCAGCATCTCCTCTCCTGGAGATGGTTAGCTAACTAATAGAATGTTACTGTGTTCTTTCATTCACGTTTCTCATAGTTCCTTCTAGAAGCGAACACAAGTGAAATATTTTAATTCAGTGAGACACTCTGATCTAGATAACTGGTCCTCTGTGTGAATAGTTACATCACTGTAATACTGGTTCCTGGGTTTCTTAATTCTTTCTCTTATCTGCATTTTTTATGTGTCCTTTCAAACACATCTGCCTTCTGTTTTGGCCAAGAAAGGTAGAATTGAGACCCCTTGCCATTACCACGGTAAGCAGGTACTAAACATGGGCACCATCAGAACTTACATTAATATACCCCCAGATCTGTTACTCAAAGGTCAGCTGTGCATTCAGTAAATATTTTTCACACAAGAAAAGCATTTCTTCTGGGTAATATGAAGAGATGGCATAATTTAAAGATAGGACATGATACTAACATTAAGCTTAAAATTTTATGCTAAGAAAATAAGTTTTTAGGAATCTGTGTCAAATCAAATCCAGTTAATCTTAGGTTCTGTTATTGCCTAGTTGAATTAATAAACATCAAGTGAAATCTATTTTGTGAATTAATATATTTAAAGGATACACTTGAGCAAATGGCCTCACTTTATTTTCATTAAGGAAGCAAGAAATAATTTCATCTCTTTGATTACCATGATGGTTAGCATTATGCATCCATTTGTCTATGCCATGGGACCCAGAAGTTTGATCAAACAGTGGTCTAGCTATTGCTGTGATGGTATTTTTTTTAGACATGATTAAAACTTAAATCAGTAGACATTGAGAAAGGCACACAATCTTCCACGATGTGGGCAGGCCTTATCCACTTGGTGGAAAGCCTTAAAAAACTTAATTTTCCAGCAAAAGAAAAAGTTTACCTCTAGCCCACCATCAGCCTCAAGACTGCTGCACCCACTCCCCCTGGAATATCCAGCCTGCTTCAGGCCCCACAGAGCTAGACTTTGGACTTGCCAGGTCCCACAATTTCAGAATTTCATGAGTCAGTCCTTTTTGAACTCTCTCTCTCTCTTTCTCTCTCTCTCTCTCTCTCTCTCTCTCTCCTTCCCTCCCTCTCTCCTCCCCTCCCCCCCCCCTTCCTGGAGAACTCTCACTAATAGAATCACCTTTTATGCAATGGCCTTGAAGACCCCTGTTCATTTATCACTCTCAGGAGAGAGCCTTCCCTGGAAGATGACTTCATTTCCTTTGAGCCCTGCTCAACATCCACTTTAAATAAGTAACAATAATCTCTGTGAGTTCGAGGCCAGTCTGGTCTTCACAGTGATTCCAGGCCAGCTAGGGCTACAGGGAGACCCTGTCTCAAAAAAAAAAAAAAAAAAACAACAAAAAAAAAGTAACAATAAATTCTAAAAAGGTGAGACAGCAAAAAGAGAAGAAAATTCATGATCAATCCACCCAAAAGTTCAGCTAAACTCTTTGTAAGACCCAAAGCAACAATTGATAAAATTAGTTTGTAGACAAGAGCCGCTTGTCTTACCTGTTTAAAATAAATTTCCCAGCAGACAGTGGCACCATCTAGTCCACTCTTCCATTCATGGTTCAGCTTTCTTGTATTCTATTCCAGAAGCCTGGGATGCAAAGTAACAGGCTACAAAATTCTGCACTGGGTCTATTTCAGGTTTTCAAGCTTTTAGACTTTTTATCTGACATAAGATTTTGAAGTCATCCTTGAATGATTATAATTGAACTTGCCATCAGTGAATACCCAGGAGCATTATTAAAAGTTTCCCATTTCAATGTTTTTCCTGTTATTAGTCTCACTCATTTAGTAATTTAATAAATGGACAATCAACCAGTAGCCTCTAAACATGGAAGCATTCCAAGGCTTTTGCAATTATCGTGGCTTCCATTTGTGTAGCCAAGGCACTAACAACCACAATGCACACCAGAGAGTCAAAATCCACAGACCAGTCTAACTGCACCTTGAATCAGAACACTACACTTTGCATAATCTCATGTATCTGTAATATCTAGAATCGGCAAATCTGAAGACATAGAAAGTAGAGTCATGTTTGCCAGGGGATTGAAAAAATGGAGAATGACGTGCGCTGCGAGAGAGCATGGACTCCTTCACGAGGTGTTGAAAATGTTCTAAAATTAGGTTTGACTTCATGATTCCTGTAGTATACTGAACATTACTACATTGTGAACTATAACACAAAACTTAATAAAGTTTTAAAATGGAAGTGATCTAAATGTTCCCATTAAAACACTGATTTTAAAGGACACTTCCTAAACTCTGTTGCTACAGAAATTCACTGTCTTTATTTTTTTCCAGTTCTTTCCATATCCCTCCTACTCCCTCTCAAGTTCCTGATTTCTTCTCTATTATTGTTACATATATGTATATATATATATGGGTTATACATGTTATATATATGGTTATATATGTAAAAATCCCACTGGGTTCATTTAATGGTGCTCATATATACACCTGCTTAAGGATGGCTGCTTGGGATTGGATAAAATGAGCAATCTATCAGAGTTCATCCTGAAGAAACCCGATTCTTCCTCTCTCGGCAGCTATTAATTGCATGTAGTTCTTCATCTAGGGGTATGGCTTTGTGAAACTTCCCCCATTCTCATTGGCGTGTCAACTCGTGTCACTTTGTAGGTCTTTAGACAACCACAGTGTTAAGATTTCATTGGCGCAGCTTCCCCGTCACGTCGAAAAGACACCATCTAGCAGCAGGCTTCTTGACCTTCTGACTCGGTATTACCATCTTTCCACCTCCTCTTCTACTATGTTCTCTGAGGCTTAGGTGTAAGGGTTGCATTTTACCCATATCAGTTGGGGCTGGGTACCCCACGGCCACTTATTCTCTGCATTTGGACCAGTTGTCGATCTTTGTAATCATCTACATCTGTTGCAAAAAGAAACATTTGATGAGGGGTGAGGGCCACACTTATCTATGGGTTTAAGAATAAGTATTTAGAATGCAGTTAGAAATTATACTGGTTTAGGAAACGGGCGGTAGTAAGTTCTCCTCCAGGATCTATGACCTACCTCTCTAGCCATGGGTATTTTACTAGGTTTACAGTACTAGACGTGAATTAAGTGAGCCTTAAATACAATTAGATAGTTGTTGGTTACCCTAAAAATAAAAGTGCCAGTATTGTACCATTAGGAATATCTTGCTGAGCCAGTCATTGTCGTGGGTCCTAGCTGGGAAGGACAACTGATTGCTCTTCTCCCTTGACAGCTTGCACAACACCTTTTAACACTATGAGAGATGGTCTCAGGGAGAAGGCTTAAAAGTCGGTTCCAGCTTGATTCCTCCGAGTCCAAAGTGTGTGGTTATTCAGCAGTAGGGTTTCACCTTTAAGTTCTGAGAGGTAACCAAGGGCAATGACAACAGAACATTGTCTTGGTAGTGTCTTGAACTACCCTGACCAACAACTCGAAGGGAAGTTTCCCTTGCTTGGAACTGAGGTTTATGTTAGATACTCTATGGCTCCTGGGGGGAACGTTATCACCTCCTGTGATAAAACTCCATTTATATTATATATGTAATATATCATTACATATGTATATAGACATACATACATAGTAATATCTATTTTAGGTAAGCTTATAAAATAGTATGATTCCCTATGCTTTTTTCAAACATCCTCAGTATTATTTATCTCTCCTTCCTCCCTCAAAGAAAGACCTCTTCTGCATCTGTTCAGATGATCATGTATTTTTATCTTTAAGTCTATTTATATGATTTATTACATTTATCAACTTACCTGCATTGAGTTATCCCTGCATCTCTGGGACAAAACCAACTTGATAGTGGTGGATGATCTTTTCGATGTACACCTTTATTACTCAGTTTGCAAGTGTTTTATTTAGAACTTTTGCATCTGTGTTCATTAGAGATATGGCCTATAGTTCTCTTTTTTGTTGTGGAAATCAGCATTGTTTTAAATCAGCATTTTTAACAGGAATTTTGATCACAAGTGTGGTTTGAGGAGGCAATTTTAAATTTTGTTGTACATCAGATTTCATATATGATAAATTAAAATTCATATAACAAAAATTTATATATTATATAAAGATACAGGTACAGTAAATCAGACTATAAATACATATATACATTTTGGAAGTTTTATTTTTTCTTCTTTATTAGTGTATATTACTTATATAAAACAGGTTTCACTATGACATTTTTATACATGTAGGCAACATATTTTAATCGTCTTCATCCCCCACTGCCCTCTTGTCCCCCTCCCACCCCCACTGGTCCCCTCCCTCTTCCCAGTTAGTCTCTCTTCTACTTTCTCATCTCTTTTGTTTTGATGATACGAGTTTATTAGGGTTGTTTACGGGAGCATAACCACTTTACCAGTGGTTATACCACTGACGAAAGTATCTCTCCCTTCCCCAGCAACTGTTAACTACCTGTAGATCCTCAGGGAGGTGTGGGGCCTCCTTACCCCTCCCCAATGACAAAATGTTGTCAGGCCCAATCTTGTGCAGATTTTGTGTAGGTGATGACAGCTGCCGTGAGTTGAAGAATACAATGACCATGTATTCCTGCAAGACAGCATTCCATGCCACGCTCCATCCCTTCTCCTGCCCCTCTTTCTGTCCCTTCTGAAATGTTCTCTGAGCCTTGGAGGAGGGAATATAGATGTGCCGTTCATGAATGAGCATTTAACCATCACTCTCCTCTCAACTTGCCCATTTACCTCTGCCCACAAGAAGGAAGAGGAGGAGGGGGAGGAGGGGGAGGAAGAGAAGTCAGCTTCTAGGGCTGGAAAGACAGTTCAGGGTGAGGAGGAGGCAGCTTCTAGGGCTGGAGAGACAGTTCAGGATGAGGAGGAGGCAGCTTCTAGGGATGGAGAGACAGTTCAGGATTAAGGGCATTGGCTGCTCTTGCAGAGGACTGGGGTTTGGTTCCCAGAACCTACATAGTGGCTAACGACTGCCTCTAACTTCAGTTCCAGGGGATCTGACTCCTTCTTCTGTTCTCGACAAGTTTTACACACATGGTGCACTTACATAAATGTAGGCAAAATATTCATGCACATAAAAATTAAAAAATAAAAAAATTTTTGATATTTTTGAGACAGGGTCTCCCTGTAGCCCCAGCTGGTGAGAAACTCACTATGTAGACCAGGCTGGCCTTGAACTCACAGAGATCCACCTGCCTCTGCCTCCCAAGTGCTAGGATTAAAGGCGTGTGCCACCACTCCTGGCAATAAATAAATAATTTTTTAAGAAAAAAGAAGGTTCTCTAACAAAGCAGACAGCAGCACTAATGTATGAGTACAGACATATTTATCTTGAAAGCAATTTGACAAGCACATCGCATCTACTTAATAAACCAACAGCAGTAGCTTCCTATTAGGGTCTGTGACCTCTCCAGCCAGGGACTGTTGACCAGGTTTATAGTACCAGGAGTCAATTCCCTTCTGTAGAGGAGGCCTCAAAGTGGAAATTTTGTTTCTGATACCAGCAAATGATAAATCTAAGAAAAGTATATTGCAAGCTGGGGCAATATTAGGTTAAGATCTCCCAAAGCAGACACCCACAAAGTCAAATGTTTCAGTACAAGTAGTTATTTGAGAGGTAATCCCAAATACTAGTGGTAGGAGAGTCTGGAAGTGAGATGGAGAAGGGAAGGATGTCGATAAAGTGCATGTTATCAAGAAAGTCACTCCTGTGGACTGCTGTAACATAACCCTGCTATAGAACCCTGAAACCAGCAAAGCATACAGTTATCCATTTATTGTTATGATTTGTGGAGATCAGGGATTTGGGAGCATCTTATCTGGGTTATGTTGGCTCAGAGTCTTTCCTGGGACAGGGTGGGCTTCAGGGGATTGAACTCAGATCCTTACACATACTAAGCATGTGCTCTAGCATGGAGCTACACCCTAGCCCTAGCTCAGAGTGTTATAACTTTTCAGCTTGACTAAGACTGGAGGATGCATGTCCAAGATGCATGTCCAAGCTAGTCACATAGCTTCTGGCAAGAACTTTAAGAGGTCTGTTTTTATCCTATGCATCTCTCCATAGAGTGGCTTCAAGACATGCTAGCTGGCTCTCCCCAGAGAGATGAAACTGGGAAGATAGAAAGGGAGACTGAAGGGGAAGAGAAAGAGGGAGAAAGGAGGGAGAGAGGACAGAGGGAGGGTGGGATGGAAGGAAGGACGGACGGATGGAAGGAAGGATGGACGGAAGGACGGAAGGAAGGAAGGAAGGACAGAAGGAAGGAAGGACAGAAGGAAGGAAGGACGGACGGAAGGAAGGAAGGAAGGACAGAAGGAAGGAAGGAAGGAAGGACAGAAGGAAGGAAGGGCGGACGGAAGGAAGGAAGGAAGGACAGAAGGAAGGAAGGACGGATGGAAGGAAGGAAGGAAGGATGGAAGGAAGGACGGAAGGAAGGATGGAAGGAAGGATGGAAGGAAGGAAGGAAGGACAGAAGGAAGGAAGGACGGATGGAAGGAAGGAAGGAAGGACAGAAGGAAGGAAGGACGGATGGAAGGATGGAAGGAAGGACAGAAGGAAGGATGGAAGGAAGGACGGACGGAAGGAAGGAAGGACGGACAGACGGAAGGAAGGAAGGGCAAGAGAGAATAGCTTTCTATAACTGAGCCTCAAAAGTGTCATACCATCACTTCTGTTGTATTCTATTATTGGTCACAGAGACCCAGCCTAACACAGTAAAAAGGGGTTTACATAGAACTGACTGAGATCATTGGAATCATCTTGTTGATTGGCTACCACTGTCCAGCTGTGTGTGTGAGTGTGTGAGTGTGTGTGTGTGTTTTGCCTGCATGTATGTAAGTACACCATGAATATGTAATGCCCACAGAGGCCAGAACTGTTCTCCGGGAACTGGAGTTAGGAGCATTTGTTAACTGCTACCTGGGTCCTCTGCACGAGCAGCCAGCACTTGCAACCACTGAGCCATCTCTCCAGGCCCCTAAGTGTTCATTTTGCAGTTCTCTTTAACCTTGATGTTTTCCTCCATAATTTCTTTTTTCTGGCTGAGAATTTCTAGTTTCCCATTTGTTTTAAGAGGATTTGTAATTGTCTGTTGACTCATTTTCACAATAGCCGTTTTAACATCCTTGTTCCATGAGTTCAGCTTTTGATTTTATTCGTCTTGGTCTTAATATTGTCTTTTCTCATTTATCTAGTAATTTCCTCCTTTATAGAGTAAGAAGTGGCTTTTCACTGTGGTCTGGCACTATGGACATTATATTAGGAACCTCCAGATCCTATTTAATTTTCATTTTAGCAGGCAATTTTTCTGCCGAAGTGTAGTGTGAGGGCTGCCTCCCCTTATTCCATTTCACTGATGTTGTAGGAGGCTTTGCTTGTTGACAGACCCAGCTGACACTACTTTGCTGGGGAACTGGAGCATCATTTCCTTCTACCATGTGAGTAACAGAAGATCAGCTTCCTGTTCTAGTGAGTCACCCACCAGAAGCAGAAAATCACAGAGCACAGCTTGCTTCCCCTAGGAAGGGAGAAAGGAGTAGAAATCAACTTCTCTGCTCACCAGCTGAAACCTGGGAGTATGGTTTGCATATTGGTGTTCACCTGGAGTAGGAAGAGCACTACCCCAAAGACTTTTGCTCTTAGGCCACCACCCTTTTTCTTGATCTTAGTCGAGGAGCATCAGGCTTTCCTTGGACATTGCTTTGGTCTACACCTGATGGTGGCCCTGGGTTGCAGGCTTGCAACACCCTCTCCAGGACTATTTTAGGTTTGTGTTAGCATGAACTACTATTCTCCCAGTCCCTTTACTCTTAACCTCTCTGTGTCTTTGCGTTTAAAGTGATTTTCTTGCCGATAATGTAGCTTAGTTGGTAGAGTGCTTATCTAACATGCGTGAAGCCCTGGGTTCAACCCTCAGCCCTGCATAAAACCAGGTGTGGTAGCATGTACCTGTAATTCCAATGCTTGAGAAGTGGAGGCAGGATATCAGAAATTCAAGTTCATCCTTGGCTGCCTATTGAGGTCAAGGCCAACCTGGGATACGTGACGCTTTGATTATTTTTAAAAAGTACAAATTTTTTAAATGTGAAGTTCTACAATAACACAGAATTTAGGACTGTATCACGGGCTGCATCCCTGAAGATCACACCCCTCCCTCCCCCAGTAGCTGTGAATTGTCAGTAGTTCTTCAGTCATGGGTGAGACTTCATGAGACCCTCCCCATTCATGCTGAAATTTTGGCTGACTTGATCTTGTGCAGGCCTTGAGCACGCAGTCACAGCCTCTGTGAATTCTTGCTTTCAATGTCCCTGCCATGTCCAGAAAACAATTTCTTTTTTAATTTTTTAAAATATTTTATTTTTTATTTTTATTTTATGTGTATGAGTGTTATGCCTGCATGCAGGTAAGTGCACCCATATCATGCAATGCCCACAGAGGACAGAAGAGGCTGTTGGATCCCCTGGAACTGGAGTTACAGACAGTTGTTAGCTGCCATGTGGATGCTGGGATTCGAACCTGGGTCTTCTGCAAGAACAATCAGTGTTCTTAACTGTTGAACCATCTCTCCAGCCCCGAAAACACTGTTTCTTATCAGTCCTCTAAAACCTCTGGCTCTTACAATCAGTCATTCCACCCCCTCTTCTGCAATGCTCCCTGAGCCACTGGGGAGGGGGCATGCCATAGATGTCTCATTTGGGCCTTGAGCACTCCATAGTTACTTGTTCTCTGTACTCTGACCAGCTGCGGGTCTCTGTATTAATTGCTGTCTGTTGCAAAAAGAAGTTTCTCTGATTAAGGGTGAGAGCTACACTAATCTATGGGTACAAAAATAAGTATTCAGAGGGCAGTTTGATACTATGTCCAGTTAGCAAAATAGTAGTAGTAGTTTCTCCCCTAGGACCAGTGGCCTACCTAGCCATAGGTTCTTGCCAGGTTTACAGTACTGGGCATGAGTTCTATCTTGAGGTGACCCTAAAGCAGAAAGCAGTTGGTTACTCCCATAACATTCATGCCACTATTTTACCAGTGGGCATATCTTACCAGATTGGTTATTATTATAGTTCACAGGATTCATGGCTGTGTAAGACTGTTGATGACTTTTCTCCTCCAGAAGTCTACATAGCACCTTCCAGAACCATGAAAAACAGCAGAGAGAAATTTCCAGGTCAGTACCAGCCTGATTTCTCCATGTCCTGTTATCCAAGGGCACAGTATCTTCAGCAGTAGAATCTCACCATCTAGTTCTGGTGAGTAGCTAAGAGCAATGGCAATAGTCTGTTTTGCTTGGAGGTTCTATAAGACCCTCCTCCCCACCAACAACTTGAAGGGAAGTATCCAACACATGACACTGGACTTTTTGTTTCATAACCTATGGCATCAGGGAGAAATATCATCCTCCTGTATAGGGAAACTCCACTGATACGTTGCATATGCACACACACATATGTTTTTCATATACTCCCTCTAACCTCTTCCCTACCCCTCCTACCTCCTTCCCACTTAAACCTTTACCCTCTATCTCTTTCACTCTCTGTACCACTTGTGCTGGCCTAGATCCTTCCCTTAAAGTATCCCCATGCCCAATGGCCCCTTTCTAGTTTCCCAATTTCCACAGGTGCTCCAATTTAAATACACATATCTAAAGATTCAAAGCTAGAAGCCACATATAGCAAGAGCCTAAGGCATTTGTCTTTCCAGGTCTGGGTTACCTCACTCAGAATATTTCCAGTTCCATCCATTTACTTACACATTTCATTTTTCTTAAGAGCTGAATAAAAATCCATTGTGAGTATGTACCACATTTCATTGTCAGTTCATCAGTTGGACATCTAGGCTCCTTCATTTCCTAGTTGTTGTGAATATAGCAACTATGAACATGGAGGACCAAGTTTCTCTGCAGACACAAATGCCTTTAGGCTTATGGTCAGGAGTTGTATAGCTGGTCCATATCATAGATTTATTTCTAGCTTTTTTGAGGAATCCCCACACTGATTTCCTTAGTGGCTTTACTTCTTTGCACTCCCACCAACAGTGAATAAAAGTTCTTCTTTCCCAAATCTTTGCCAACAATTGTCAGAAAATTTGTTTTCTTAATCTTAGCCATTTTGGCTGGGTAAGATGAAATCTCAGTGTAGTTTAATTTGCATTTCTCTGATGGCTAAGAAAGTTGAACACTTTGAAAGTATTTCTTGGCCATTTGTATTCTTCTTTTGAGATCTCTCTGTTTGGGTTCATGGTCCATTTTTTAATTGGGTTGTTTGTTTCCTTGGTGTTTAGGGGTTTTTTTAGTTTTTGGTTTTTATATTTTCTAGGCACTAAACTTCTATCACTTTTATAGCTGGTGTGGTGGTTTGAATGAGAATGTCCCTCATAGGCTCCAAGTATTTGGACATTTTGTCCCCAGTTGGTGGTGATGTTTCGGGAGGTCTTAGAAGGTGTGGCTATGCTGAAGGAAGCACGTGGGCAGGCTTAGAGAGTTCTTAAGCTTTGCCGATCTCCAGTTTTGCTCTGCTTCCTGTGCCTGCTTGAAGATGTGAGAGTTTAGCTTCTGCTCCTCCTCCAGCCACCTCTGCCACCATGCCTCCCTGCCAAGATGGACACTTGCCCCTTTGGAACAGTAAGACAAAAATAAACTCTTCCTTTTATAAGTTCCCTTGACCATGGTGTTTCTATCACAGCAACAGAAAAGAATCTAATAACAGCTGGCAAAGTTTTTTTTCCATCTATCAGCTGCCTCTTTGCTCAGTTAGTGGTTTCCTTTGCAGTACAAAAGCTTTTCAGTTTCATGAGGTCCCATTTGTCGGTCATTGGCCTTATATTCTATGCTACTGGAGTTCTATCTAGAAAGTCTTTACCCGTGCCTATAAGTTGGAGTATATTACCTATTTTTCCCTGTACCAGCTTCAGGGTATCAGGTCTTCAGTGAAGGTCCTTGGCCCATTTGGAGCTGAGTTTTGTGCAGCGTGGGAGGTTAGGACCTACTTTCATTACTCTACATTTGGATATTCATCTTTCCCAGCATTATTTCTTGAAGATGCTGTATTTCCTCCAATGTGCGTTTTTGACATCTTCGTCAAAAATCAGGTGGTTCTAGAAGCAGAGATTCATATCTGAGTTCTCAGTTGTGGTCCACTTACCAATGTGTCTGTTTTTATGCCTCTACCATGCTGTTCTTATCATTATGGCTCTGCAGTATGATGTGAAATGAGAAAGAGTAATACCTGCAGCAGTGCTTTTAGTTTTGTTCAGGATTGTTTCAGCTATCCTGGGTGGGGTGATTTTTTTTCTTTTTTTAATATTTTGTTTATTATTTTTATTTTACGTGTATGAATGTATTGTCTGCATGTATGTGAACTCACCCGTGTCATGCAATGCTGTGGAGTCAGAAGGGGGCTTCAGATTCCCCTAGAACTGGAGTTAAGGATGGTTCGTAGCCGCCATGTGGGTGCTGGGAATCAAACCCGGGTCCTCTGCAAGAGCAGTCAGTGCTCTTAATTGCTGAGCCATCTCTCCAGCCCCACGTTATCTTTTTGATAATAAAAAGCCAGTAATTATAAATTACAATCTTGTTCTGATTTGAATTTCCCTGATGGCTAATCATGTGCATTTTGTGTTATTGTTGCCACTTGCAAACTGCATTCAGACACACATCAGAAAGACCATTCACCATGATCAAGTCGGCTTTATCCTAGAGATGCAGGGATGGTTCAGTATACGCAAGTCAATAAATGTCATTAATCATATAAATAGACTCAAAGACAAAAACCACATTGTCATCTCAATAGATGCAGAAAAGGCCTTTGACAAAATTCAACATGTATTTATGTTCAAAGTCCTAAAGGGAACTGGACTGCAGGGAACATACCTCAACATAATTAAAGCCGTATATAACAAACCCACAGCCAACATCATTCTAAATGGAGAAAAACTGGAAGCATTGCCATTGAAATCAGGAACCAGACAAGGATGTCCACTATCTCCAACTCCTTTTCAACATAGTGCTTGAAACGCTTGCTAGAGCAATAATGCAGGAGAAAGAAATGGAAGGAGTACTAACTGGAAAAGAAGAGGTCAAACTATCACTTTTTGCAGATAATATTACTATACCTAAGAGATTCCAAAAGCTCCATCAGAAAACTCCTAGAACTGATCAACACTTTCAGTATAGTGGCAGGTTATAAAATCAATCTACAAAAATCAGTAGCCATTCTATATACCAATAACAAGCAATTGGAGAAAGAATACAGGGAAATGCTCCCATTCATAATTGATGCAAAAAATTATCTTGGAATAAATCTGGCCAAAGATACCAAAGATCTCTATAACGAAATTTTTAAATCGCTAAAGAAAGAGATTGAGTAAGACACCAGGAGATGGAAGGACCTCCCATGTACATGGATTGGAAGAATTAATATTGTGAAAATGGCCATCCTATCAAAAGTCATTTATAGATTCAATGCAATGCCAATCAAAATCCCCATGACATTTTTCACAGAATTGGAAAAAGCCA
>NW_008337764.1:430489-430975 GCF_000622305.1 Nannospalax galili | reverse complement strand
AAACAAAGAATCAAAAACCAAATGGCCCAATTAATAGATGGGCTAAAGATCTAAACAGAGAGTTCTCAAAGGAAGAAATAAAGATCACTAAGAAACATCGCAAAAAGTGCTCAACATCATTAGTAATTAGGGAAATGCAAATTAACACCACCCTAGGATATCACCTTACCCCAATCAGACTAGCTAAAATCAAGAGAACAAATGATATCAAATGCTGGTGAGGATGTGGAGAAAGGGGAACGCTCATTCACTGCTGGTGGGATTGCAAACTCGTGCAGCCTTTACGGAAAACAGTGTGGAGAACTCTTAAAAAACTAAAAATGAACCTACAGTATGACTTGGTTATACCACTCCTTGGCATATACCCAAAGGACTTATCTTATCATAGAGACACTTGTACAACCATGTTTGTTGCTGCTCTTTTCACAATCGCTAAGAGATGGAAGCAACCTAAGTGCCCCTCAACTGACGAGTGGTTAACAAAAA
>NW_008337764.1:399838-430390 GCF_000622305.1 Nannospalax galili | reverse complement strand
TGTTATACTAAGTGAAGTAACAGACTCAGAAAAACAAACCACGTATGTTCTCTCTTATATGTGGCTCCTAGCAGCAATCCTTTTAAATTCCAGGTCCTTTTAATAAGATGATGATATACAGCAGTCCATTCTACATGGAATAATTACCATCATCACGACTTCAGCTGAGCCTGATCGCTAAACATAGTCACAATTGAGGTTGTCGATGGTTGTGCTCATTCATTAAAGTAGTGCCAAGCAGGGTAACTGGACCCTCACCTGAGTATCCAGTCACTCTTCCCAGCCAACTAGTCCAGCCTTGGAAGACAAAAGAAAAATGGGGAAGAACCCAATAGATGTAAAAGTTGAACAGTCTTTTGGAAGCTCTTATCAAGAAATTCCAATGGACTTTCGTATGAACATTTGAAATTTTCCTTGTTCTGATTTTTTTTTCTAGTTCCCTGTCTAGAACTTGTAATGCTAATTACTCTTGCCTTTACTTCTCCTTCACATCTCCCATTCATGATTCAAGGACTTTATTCTCCCCTTAGAGACAAAAGTTATGTAATTTGGGAGTCTTTTAGATAGACCCACTGAAGGGGTACTCCAATTGTCTCACCCTGCGTCCTTGTTCAGCATGGAAGAAGCCAGAGCAGTCGGTGTCCCTATTCCCTATTGGCAATTTGGGTAATCCTTTCAGAGGATGGCGTGATAAAAACAGGAGGTAATAACTGGCTAGGCAGTTAGGGTAAAAAGACCCCAAAGAAATGTAGCCAGTTCTTGGCTAAAAGTCAAAATGTCCTTGGGCCTGTTAGCAACATAATCTGTTACAAAAGCCAAAAATGTCAAAAGTGTTTGGGAGCTTATATCTAATCCTTAAAAGATGTTAGGGTTACCTCTTCAGAGGGGGGAATGTTGGAGGGGAGGGGGTGGGCATGGACCAGATCTAATATTTATAAATTTTTTAAAAGCCTTTTCTTTCCTATAGTGTTCCCTTTGCTGTCTGGTGTGTGTGTGTGTGTGTGTGTGTGTGTGTATGTGTGTTGTTTGTAAAGAATATTTATTCCTAAGTATCTTGTAGGACTGGAATCTCTGATTTTCATGCCATCCATCTTCAATAATTTTTCAGTTCCTTGTAAAGTTGCTTCTTCAACCTCTGCCTTTGTAGAGCATGGAGAGCTCGGGGTTCCAAGCTCGTTCCGAATCCCCGTTCCTGTCCCCGCTGTTGCTGCTGGTCTTGTCTTAGGGGCTCTCCAGCTTCTCATCTTCGGTTGGCCATCCTTGAGTACTGCATATGTCTTTTTGCCCACTGGCACTCTCATCATTCAAATTCTTTTCCAGTTTCTTGAATTTCTCTCTTTTTTTCCAGTTCTTTTTTGTCTCCTTTTTCTGGTTTCTTGGGCAGCTAATGTGTCACACGACACAGGTGACCTTTATAAGGAAAATACCTAGGCGGGCCTTCCCTGGTATCTTTGAACATATACTTCCTTGGCAGAAGATGAAGCCAGACTATGTGAACTGAATTTGACGACCTGTTACTGGTTTGAAGATGGAAGGGATCACATGAGAAGAAACACAGATGGCCTTAGGAGCTCAAAGACATTCCTGAAATAAAGATCACAGTCCCACCACTGCAAGGAGTCGCATTCTGACAGCAACAGGAGTGAACCAGAAGACCCTGAGCTCTTCTTGTGACCCATGATAGACACCTTGATTTTCACCTTATGATATGCCTAACCTTAGTGTGTGAGATAGCTTTAGCTGTCAATGTGACACAGCTGGGTTGCGGGGGCCTCAGTTGGGGAATTGCCTCCATTGGACCATGTCTGTAGGGCATTTTCTTGATTGTTCAGTGATGTGGGAGGGCCCAGCCCACTGTGATGATACCACCCCTGGACAGGTTGTTCTGTATTGTGTTTACACAAAGCAGGCAGAGCAGGGCAAGGGGAGCAAACCAATAAGTAGCATTCCTCCATGGCCTGTGCTTCAGCTCCTAACCCTTTGGCTCCCTCAGTGATGAACTGTGACCTGGGTAATATAAGATAAAATAAACCCTTTCCTCCCCAAGTTGGTATTGGTCAGAGTGTTCTGTCACAATTAAAGGCAAACTAGAACACTCAGGGTCCAGAGAAGCCTAAGGAGACTTATGGCCTTCCTTACTGTCAGCTAATATATAGATGTAATGGTAGTAATAAATGTAATGTAATGGTAGAAAAAAAACAGAAGTTGATTCAGCTTTAAAATAGCAAGGTGGCTCAGTAGGTAAAGGCTGTCGCCAAGCCTGAGAACCTGAGTTCCATCCCCAGGACTCATGGAGGACAGAACCAACTCCAGAAGTTGTCCTCTGACCTCCACATGCTCACCATGGCATAGATGCACCCCCACACATACACAAACACACACACACACACACACACACACACACACACACACACAAAATAAGTAAATAAATAAAAGTTAAATTATTCCATTGATCATACCATGCATAAATTGCTGTGCGTGTTTTCCTAATGAATGCTGTAACTCCATGAACACTCTATACTCCTAAATCTTATTTCTAGTCTCTATTTCTTTACTGTTCAAACATGGAAATATCTGGTAAAACAACTATAGAAACTTTAATACCTTTCATTTATATGAAATCAAGTGGCCTTGTCCATTCAAATTTCATCTCAAAGTTAATTTTCTGAACTCTAAATGAAAAATCATTCCTACTTTATCCAAAGATGTTGTTATATCTGTGTGCATATATCACATGCCTGGTGTTAAACATGAGCCATACCTCACTTTTCAAACCAAATGTACCCTACAATCTGAGTTTCCATGCTCTGTTCAGCTTTATGTCACGTAGACACAATCACAATACTCACTGATTCTCTAATCCTACCTAGAGTAGGCTGTAATATCTAACAAACTTCACTAAAGGATTTGGAGATGTCATAAGGGAATTTGAAGCAGGAAAAGAAAAATCTTAAAACTAACTATGGATTTTTACTGTTCCGTTGGTCATGCCCTGTGATAGCAATCCCCTACTGGAACTCCTTCCTCACCCTACAGGTCTCCATGTTGCTTATGTTTACTCTTCCTTCCCACTTTCCACAATTCTCTGGATTATGTACATTGTCTCCACGTACAAAGCTCCTAAGCTTCATTTCTATCCTGACTTATAAACATGTTAAGATCATATTTATGTCTGAAGAATATACATCGTGAAGGTAACTACATAAGGGCTTAGTATACTAAGCATCTAATTCTGTAACACACGTATTTGGAATTCCAAAGTTTGGTGTCTCCCCAAAGAAAATGAGAATGACCACAGTGGTCTCTCCAAAGCAAAGAACCTGCCTCAGAAATAAAAGCCATCTTGCAGCCTTACGTTCAAGATTCATTTCCAGGATGTCACCTTCCACAAAACATGGAGAAATCCTGGATCCGGTCCCAGAGCCTCTGTCACATGACATTTAGGGAGCATTTGAGATTGCATGTAAAATTATAAACTTACATAGAGCATACAATGTGCCAGCACTGTTCTGAGATACACACCATGTAAAGACATAAGGACTCACAGCTCACAGCAACCCTATGAGGCAAGCACTATTATTCCCATTTTATACATGAGAAAACTGAATCAAAAGATAAACAATAAATAAATGTAAAAATAATTTTTAGATTAAAATGACTCACTTAAGACCACCAAGCCAGAAAGCAACTACTCAAATCCAGGCTGTTTCCAAAGGCCCCAGTCTTCGTTCACAACAGACATCCAGTCATGATGCTCCAGGTTCCCCACTGCTGTGGCTGTCTTTGAACCTCGGTGCAGCTATAGAGGATTCACAGTCACTGTGTCCCTCACAGCACAGAGGTAAGAGGCAGAATCTTTCATCTGAAGCTCTCTCAGGAAGAGGTAACCATAACGATCTGAGCGACTCAGGAATGTGAGGAACCATTACTCAATCAGCAGCGCTGGAAGCCAAAAACTTTTATCAAAATTTATGCTTTCCGTGTGGTCCAGGAAAATGCCAATGACTTAGATAAAAACAGAGAGGCAGGAAAGTGGCAGCCATGGGAGCCGCAATAATACTCATTATAGGAACTCCAGTAATAAGTGGCGCCCCATAAGGAAAACGTGTATTGGGAAAGACTCCATTACAAAAGTTAAAGTTGCAAGTCATGTAGCTAAAGGAAATTGTTTTTGAAAACTCCCAGTAGATTTTACTATTAAGTTGGGACTTACCTCCTACCAGCAAGAAAAGGTAAAAAAGGAGAAATCCACACGTCACCAGCCTGGCACTGGTGGTGTCCCCAGTTCCTGAGCCACCGGCAGCTGTAGAAGGTACATCCTGTGTGGGTGCAGGAGGATGTTCAGCCTGGATGCAAACCCACAGAGGCAAAGTGGAGGCGCTCCTTTCTTGACTGGTGGCTTCAAGTTTCCATAGGAACAGCTGTGGGGTGCTTGCAGGAATCCCTTTCTGAGCACATCTTCTGACTTCTCCATCAGATTTAATCCAAGTGACTCTGGTGAAGATTGCACAACAAAACTACCTGTAAAGAGGAGAGAAGAAGGCTGGGAGTGCTGGTACAGGTCTCTCATACTGGCATGTGGGAGGCCTAGGTAGGAGGGTCTTAAGTCTGGAATATGTAGAAAGACCCTGTCTCTAAAAGAAAAACTAAACAAAGGATACAAAGGGGAACACAATACAAAGGCAGAAATAGTCAATTTTCACATCTAAGTGTTTCTTTTCCCAAAACAAGAGAAAACAAACCAAGTGCTACAGACCGTGGGTTATGCACATTTTGTGTGAGTTTATTGTCATCATCATTGTTCTTGTTTGTGGCAGTAAAATAAATGGAAGATATATATGTGTATGAACATGTGTATATGTGAATATAGAGGAAAATAGAAAAATTAAAGAAACTGTTAATTTAGTAACTTCAGAGACCTAGACCTTAAAAAGAGAGTAGTAAAAATAATATTTTCTTATATATCTCTGTCTATTATTTAACTTTTTGTCCAGTAAATATGAAACCTAGAAAAAAAAAAGAGAAAGAAGGAAGAAGGAGGAAGACTTGCCTGAAAAAGTGTTAGATGCGGCAAAGGCAAAAAGAAATCTGTATTTCATCTATTCCCCAAGTGTTAAAAACTGCAGTTAGTGCTGGGCGTGGTGGCGCATGCCTTTAATCCCAGCACTTGGGAGGCAGAGGCAGGCGGATCTCTGTGAGTTCAAGGCCAGCCTGGTCTACATAGTGAGTTCCAGGACAGCTGGGGCTACAGGGAGACCCTGTCTCAAAAAGACCAAAGGAAAAAACTGCAGTTAATTCTGGGCAATGTGGTGTATGTCTGTAATCCCAGTTCTTGGGAGGTGGAGGCAGGGGTATCAGGAATTAAAGATCATCCTTGGCTATATAGCAAGTTCAAGGCCCGTTTGAGCTGTATGAGAGCCTGTTTCCAAAAAACAATCAAACAAAAAACTATAGCTAGCTCTCATTAGTGCACACCCTCCATACAGTGTCTTTTTTTTGTTGGCAGTTTAGGATTTTGTCGTGTTGTGGTTTCATTTGGTTTGGGTGACCTTGTCTTCTGTTGGATTGGTTTTGCTTTGCTTTGCTTTATTTTAATTTGATTTGGTTTAGTTTGGTTTTGAAACAGAGTCTAGCTGTGCAGCCTGAGCTGACCTCAGAATCATGATCCACCTGCTTTAGTTTCTCAAGTGCTGGTATTTCAAAGTACACCACCTTAAACAGCTCAACATATGGTATTGTCAATAGAATAACTATTTCCCTTATAAACTTTGGATATTTTTGTGTACTCTATAGAGTAGAATTTTAATACATGGTTTTATTAAATATGATGCTCAGCTATGGACCCTGTATGCTACAATTCTGATGTACCAAGCAATATGTGCCTAGTGGTGCAGTAGTGGCATGACTGCTAAAAAGATAACCAACCACTCTCTGACCGGATTTGTGGACCACTCCTTAGGAGTGAACACATGCCT
This sequence comes from Nannospalax galili, assembly GCF_000622305.1. Lineage (NCBI taxonomy): Eukaryota > Metazoa > Chordata > Mammalia > Rodentia > Spalacidae > Nannospalax > Nannospalax galili. Next base: position 424,415 of record NW_008337764.1, on the reverse strand, counting down.
GGTACTTTAAACCTGTTCAAAAGCCTATGGCTGGGAAGGCTACAGGCTCTAAGGGAGAATGTACTACTGATGTTTTGCTAAATGTAGACAAACTGCCTTGTAAACATTTATGTTTAAACCCACGGACAAGTGCTGCTTTTGGCCTAGATCAAAGACCCTTCTTTTTGTAAAGGACAATGGTTAATGCAGAACTCACAACTGATAAAAGTGCTGAGGATAAGTAACTGTTGCATGAAAGACGTTTTACATGACCCACACCAAGGCCCAGGGAACATCACAGAAGAAGGGGAAAGAAAGAGTCCAAGAGCTAGAGGATGGAGAAGGGTCTATGGAATGCTGTCTTCTGGGTATGGCATAGCTGTTGCAATCATGATTGCAATTATGTTGCAATCAATCACAGCAGATGTGGCAGCCTGCACACACACACACACACACACACACACACACATGTACACACATGCACACAAAAAACATGGGGGCAGGAGGGGGACAAGTTGGAAAGAATAGAGTAAGGGAGTCAGCAAGACGGGAGAGAGAGAAGAGTGGGTAATGGGGGTGTATATGATCACAGTACATGCTATACATGTATGTACTATACATGTATGTAATTGTAAAAAAATAATAAGTGGAAAAGGAATTAAAAATAAAAATAATGCTGTCATCTTGTGGTAAATATAGCATTGCAATTTTACATGTGCACCAAACTTTTTCTTCCTAATTTTTTCAAAAGATTGATTTATTTTTATTTTGTGTATATGAGTGCTTTTCCTGTTTGTATGGATGTGTGCTATGTGCATTCCTGGTGCCCATGGAGGCCAGAAGAGGGCATTGGATCCCCTGGACCTAGAGTTACAGACAGTTGTGAGTTGCCATGTGGGTGCTGGGAAGCAAATCCAGGTCTTCTCCAAGAGCAGCATGTGCTCTCCAATTGGAAGAACCTTTAGAAATCACGCAGTTTTCGTAGACTGCCATCACCTTGCAGCGAAGGCTCCAGCAGCTAATAGCACACTCCAGGAACCACTTCTTCATTTCTACCCAAATCTCCAGAATTGCTCAGAACATTAACTTATTTTTCTCATTTTTATTCTATTTTTTCATAGCCTTACAAAGTAATAGGTTTCTTTGCAGCATTTTAACACATACTTAGTTTTTTGTTTGTTTGTTTGTTTTTATTATTTTTATTTTATGTGTATGAGTGTATTGCCTGCATGTATGTGAGTGCACCCATGTCATGCAATGCTGCGGAGGTCAGAAGAGGGCTTCAGATTCCCCTGGAACTGGAGTTAAGGATGGTTTGTAGCCACCATGTGGGTGCTGGAAATCGAACCCAGGTCCTCTGCAAGAGCAGTCAGTGCTCTTAACCGCTGAGCCATCTCTCCAGCCCCACATACTTAGTTTTGATTGACCTCCGTCCCACTCTTCCCCATCTCCTTGCAAAAGCATTAAGCACCATCAAGAAGACCAAAATAGACGAACAGGAAGATCAAGAGAGACTTCAGTGATTAGGTGACATCTTAGAAAACAGGAGATGGTGGAAGAAGCAGGATGAGTATTTGAGGAGAGAACAGGATAAATGGAGATCTTGTAATACCACTAAGAAATTAGAGGTCTGGGCCTGAAGAGATGGCTCAGCAGTGGCTGCTCATGAAGAGGACCCCAGCTGGGTTCCCAGCACCCACATGACAGCTAACACCCATCCCTAACTCCAGTTTCAGGGGATCCAACACCCTCTTCTGGCCCCTGCAGGCATCACATGCTCACATTGGTACATGCAGGCAAAGCACTCATACATATAAGTAAAAACTAAAATCTTTTAAAAGGAAAAAGAGAAATTAGAGGTCATGCAAAACTATACTGATGAGATTACTCCCACAGCCCCTTTGCAGTGATCTACCTGCCGTGTTGCCTGTTACCACCCTCTCAATACAAAATAATGAGGACTCAAGGAGGAAAGGTCTCCTAGGGAAATACTTTGCAGTAGGGAAACAGGATTTTCCCTTGAGGTTAGAATTTTGCTTCAAATCTCTTGGCAGTGCATCTTTTTAATCATAGTAAACAGAAGACGATGAAAACTGATGCAAAATATGACTTAACATATATAGAAGTCACGTTCATCAGAAAGCAGTGAAAAGCGTTTATCCACCTAAAAGCATGCCATATCCTTTCCAAAACAGGTAGAGGAGCCCTGTACCACGGGCTACACTGAGCCTCCACAGGGCAGCACTCTACCTGCTGGACAGTTCCACTCAGGGACAGCCAACCTCCAACTCTGCAGCTCTATACGTGTGAGTCTAGGGGAAAAGAAGAGCTGGAGAACGCCCCACTTGAAGTAAGGCCACGACTGCCTCTGGAGCTTGAAGACTTGATGTTGTCTAAATGTTGGTCTCTTGTCTCCATTTTCTTCTGTAACTCTTTCCAAAACTACTAGAATTAAATTCTGTCTTCATAAACTTGAAACACTTCTTTCCGTATTTGAAGGAGTCTCAAGTGGGACAAAACCCCAGCATGGAGAGAGGAGGTAGGAAACAGGTTCCCACGCCAGCTGAGGAGCTATTGGCATGATAGCTGCTGGGAGAGGGAGAGTCCGTTTTCTTTAAGGATGTGGCCCCTGAGAGTTTGACCACACTCCGGTGGATGGCCACACACCCAAGAGTGTATGGGCAGCACAAATTGGACTCCATGGATTTAGTTTGATTGCTTGTTTGTTTGTTTGTTTGATAAGGACATGAAGTTAGGTGGGTAGAGAAGTCAGGGTAGATCCAGGAGGAATTGGGAGAGGTGGGTGGATATGATCAAAATACATTGTATGAAAGTCCCAATTATTTGTTTTTAAAAGAAGAGAGGACTAAAACTCTTAATTTTTTTTGAGACAGGGTCTTCCTGTATCCCCAGCTGACTTGGAACTCTCTATGTAGACCAGGCTGGCCTTGAACTCATAGAGATCTGCCTGCCTCTGCCTCCCAAGTGCTGGGACCAAAGGCCTGTGCCACCACACCCGGCTACCATTTTAATTTTCTATTTTTATTTTGGAGGCAACAAAAGGCAAAGCGGGGCAAGTCAGAGGCTAAGAAGACACTGTGTACATTGTGAAAATACAGAAACAGACCAGATCCACCTTTCCTTTCTCCGGTGAAGAGGAGCTAAGTTCCTTCCCTAAAGTAAGCTTATTTTCATGTAACTTTCTGGATAAGAATCTACTCTTGGATTGGATATGCACAGGCCACCCTACAGTCTGTACATGTCCTCAGCTCTGCCCTCTTTACCAGGGTCTGTAACTGAATAAAGAATGGAAGGGGTAGATGTCCTTGCCAGAAACAGACTTGGATTGGGTCTTTCCCCAAGGTGAATAGGAGTCTTTTGAGCCTAGCATGTCCAACATACACATTTTCACTCCCCACCTTCAGAATTTCATAACTGCTTCCTAGTATCCCAGACCCCAAAAGGGTCACTTGAGGAATCCAGTTTCAAATTGCTAGGAAAATGCTTGGCACCCTCCTCGAGCCTCCCCAAATGGAAATGCACTATAGGACATGTACTTGCCTCACAGCAGCCTGACCTAGGACCAGGGCACACAAAAAGGTCATCCTGAGGTCCCGCAATGTCAGAAGTCCCCGGAATGTGTTCTTGCTCCTCCCATCCTTAACCTCTTGTCCATCCATGTTCAAAGCCTCTCCCTAGAATTTCAACTGCAATAGATTTTCAAAGATATTTATTGTTTGATGTCATTAGAGTCTTATTTTCAGGTGCTTTTTATATTGAATTTTAACCTTTTAAAGTATGTTACATAGAAGCCCCAGTAGCCTAATGGATAAGGCATTGGCCTCCTAAAGTATTTCATGTGTTTGAGTTATTAAGATTCCAAGCATTTTTCAAGAGTATTTTATCATTGCCAAATGCAGTCTAGTAGTTGGATACATTTAGAATATTTTAGGTATTTAATTAGCCAGTGTTTATATACTCAGATTATTTTCAACTTTTTGAAAATTTCAACATCTAAAACCAAGAAGCAGACCTCATAATATTACTAGAAATGACACGGGAAACTAATAAATGACAGAGGGGGAGTAAGAGGTGCTGGGAGTGACCTGTACTTCTCTGCTCATTATCTGGCCCAACTCTTCTGTACACACACTCCCTGTTTCTCTAAATATCCACCTCTGAAAATCTAAACTATTTTCCTCTGCAGCCCTTGAATACCACACTCCAAGTTTTTTGACTACCTTTCTTTAACACCACATTATTTTCCAAGTCAGTCTGGAAACACAGTCTATCTTTAGACTCACTGTGACCTACATCACCTTCCTGGGTCTTACCAGGCAGGGCACCCAGAACCTTCACTAGTAAGAGCCTTTTTACAAAAGGACACCTGCAGTAAATGAGCCCATACATATGCACAACAAAAACAAATCAGACAGACAAAACAGATAAATTAAGGAGAGACCATTCACTATGCATAGATATATTTTATGAAACTTCAAATAATTACCCTCAGTGCTGCATTTCTATATGATTTGATACCGAAATTTTGACTTTCATAGAACATTTTGTGAAAATATCATCAGCCTAAATGAAAGCATACTGGGATTATACATTTGTATTGATAAAGAAAATTGCTTCGCTCATTAGTATTTTACACGTGATTTTAACCCCAACTGTTTCCATTTTTTATTATATTATAGCCGAAAAATGGGACTAGTCTTCTCATTCATCTTCAAATGAATCAATGTATCCTTCTGGAACTCAGGCAGTAAAAATGTGTTCCTTCTTTCTGTGTTAGCAAAGAATGTGATTAACATTTCCTAAAGTCCCTGAAGAGCCAGGTATATTCTGTATTATTGTTGTTATTAGCTACAATATTTTCACACCACAGGCATAAGTGTAAAGTCAGAGGACAACTTTCAAGAGTTGGTGTTCTTCCACCATGTGGGCACTGGGACGTGAACTCAGGTGTTCAGGTCCATCAGCCAGGGCTCTTACCCACCAAGCCATCTTGCCAGCCACTTGGAGAATTTTTTGATGGCAGTTAAATGGCTAAATATAGCTAAAACTGAGTTGCTTTCTAAAAATAGTCATAAAAATTATAGCTGTTTTATGGTTAAATGACATATAATTGCATGCCAAACCCCAGGTATAGGAAGAAAATCTTAATGTACTTGAGAAGGAATAAAATAAACACATCATTTCTCTCATTTTTTAATATTTTATTTATTTTTATTTTATGTGTATGCATGTATTGCCTGCATGTAAGTAAGTACACCCACACCCATGTTTGCCTGCAGAGGCCAGAAGAGGGTGTTGGATCCCCTGGAAGTGGAGTTACAGGTGGTTGTTAGCCACTATGTGGATGCTGGGAACTGATCATATATATATATGAAGAATCATTTATTTTGGCTTATAGTTCAGTCCCTGTCTGCTTGGTCCTGTGTCCTTGGGAAAATCATCATAATAGTAGGAACATGTGGCAGAGGTTTCTTGGTGAATAAGAAACAGATATAAAAGCATTCCTCTAGTTTTCTTGTCATCTGGTTCAGGTACTTGAAAAGTCCTTTAGAGACACTGAATGTTACAATGAAAAGTATATGTGTATGCATGCACAAACTCACTGAAGACCAAACCGTGTGCTAATCAATACTTTTACAAAAACAAAAATTCCTTTGTAATTGTATATCTTACAAAATTCAATCTAAACCAATGGACATATAAATTAAATAAAACTAAATGACACCCCAAAGCAATGAGGAGCATAAATGGTCCTTAGGGATTATTGTGAAACTGGGTCCACATTGATCATAGCAAAGATGGCCCCTTGCCTTAAAGAAGGACAACAAGGTCCAGCAAGCCAGAGGGACCTAATAAAGTTGTATGGGATCAGCAGGATGGCAGCATCCCATCAGTCAGCCATTCACTCATTAAAAAAAAAAAATAGGCATCATGTTTAACGTGCTAGAAAGTGATTACTGGAAGAGATGAGATTAGACAACAGCAATGGACTATGAATTATATTCATCTCCTAACTGCTATGCACTAATCATCAAACAAAGCATTCTCTTGCTGCCTCCTACGCTGCATTTCCCTTCTCTAACGTCATGATTTATCGTCACAGGCTACAGAAAGACATGAGAAGGAACAGAAACACATCGCTGGACGCGGCGGTGACAGAATTCATTCTCCTCGGCTTGGCCCATCCCCCGAATCTAAGGCCCCTCCTCTTCCTGGTCTTCTTCCTCATCTACGTCCTGACGCAGCTGGGGAACCTGCTCATTCTGCTCACCGTGTGGGCTGACCCCAAGCTGCATGCCCGCCCCATGTACATTCTTCTGGGTGTGCTCTCCTTCCTGGACATGTGGCTCTCCTCAGTCATCGTTCCACGACTTATTTTGGATTTTACTGCGGCAAGCAGGGTTATTCCATACGGTGGCTGTGTAGCCCAACTATATTTTTTCCACTTCCTGGGCAGCACTCAGTGCTTCCTCTACACCTTGATGGCCTATGACAGGTACTTGGCAATATGCCAGCCCCTGCGCTACCCTGTGCTCATGAATGGGAAGTTATGCACAATCCTAGTGGCTGGAGCTTGGGTGGCTGGCTCTATCCATGGGTCTATTCAAGCCATCCTGACCTTCCGCCTGCCCTACTGTGGGCCCAACCGGATAGATTACTTTATCTGTGACATCCCAGCAGTGTTGAGACTGGCCTGTGCTGACACAACAGTGAATGAACTTGTGACCTTTGTGGACATCGGGGTAGTGGCCGCCAGTTGCTTCATGCTAATTCTGCTGTCCTATGCCAACATAGTCCATGCCATCCTGAAGATACACACAGCTGACGGGAGGCGGCGGGCCTTCTCCACCTGTGGCTCCCATCTGACTGTGGTCACAGTCTACTACGTCCCCTGTATTTTCATTTACCTTCGGGCAGGCTCCAAGAGTCCCTTGGATGGGGCAGTTGCTGTGTTTTACACTGTTGTCACTCCGTTACTGAATCCCCTCATCTACACCCTGAGGAACCAGGAAGTGAAGTCTGCTCTGAAAAGGTTAACAGCAGGCCGCCAAGGGAATGTGGGTGGAAATAAGTAGGCACAGGCCCAGGGATCGCAGGCATCACCACCCCTGCCATGTTTTTAGTACTGTTCATGTGACAATTGCTTGATGCACAGGTAAAAATTTAGACTGAATTCAATTGAATTAAAATTGGAAGAAATTTCCCAACTTTGGGGACTCATAATCTTTTCATTATAAATTGACTTCAATTGTCTTATGTTGTTTGGTTAGAAATAAATGGGCACATTGCTTCTACCATTTCTAACAACCTTTTGAGAAGAGAAAATGTCGACAATATGTCCACAGCTTAGGAAGCATATATTACTCCAGAAATTTTGGAAAGGAGAAATAAAGTAAAATAATGCTATATAATCTCCTTTTTCATTATTTTTGCCCTTATCCTTCTATAAATTCTGTGTTTTTAAGTTTGTCCATGGGATGAATATTCCCAGGTATCTGAACTTGAAAATTCTGGATCATTATGACTCCTGGCCACCATTCACCCTCCCCACATGCTAACACATCTGTCTTTTCCACCTTGAGGATGTCTCTCTTGATTCCTAACTACTCTTTTACCCTTTTACTCTTAATTTATACCATAATCAAATTTAATCTTCCAGGTATGCCAGTGCAGGCCTCTAATCCCAGCTAAGCAGGAGCCTAAGCAGGAGGATCAGAAGTTCAAGGCCAGCTGGGCCACATAATGTCTGAGGCCACTGACAGCAATCTACTGCCTTTGCCTCTCTGGTGCTGTATTACAAACATGAGCCTGCAGCATGCCCACTTACCATAGTTCTTTATTATATATAACATCATGGAAGAGGGGGTGGAAAGAATGCAAGAGCCAGCAGATACAGAAGAGTGCTATGAAACACTGTCTTCTACACTCATGAACTCACAGCAGCTGTGGTTGCCTGCACAAGACCTGCATGATTAACATTCTAGCATGGAGTGGAGAGGGGGTTCATGAGCTCCTACCCCCCTAACTGAGGAGCTATGGACAGTTGATGACTTCTGAGGAGGGGAGAGTTGGTTTTCTCTAAGAGTTGGCTCCTGGTAGGTCAACCACACTCCAGTGGATGGTCCCACACCCAAGAGTACATGAACAGCACAAACTCAGTTAGGGGCCCATTCACCAATTCCTTTTTAATTGTCTCATTATACAACTGACATTATATAGAGCTACAATAGGCAGCATGGTTTTTAGAGTATTCTGTTCCCTTATCTGAAACCAAGTTTATTCCCAAATGTTGCTGAAAATATGACTAACCATTGGTAAGTAAATAAAGCCCTGCCACTATTCCAGCAGGCCTGCACTGAAGCAAGTGGACCCTGCAACTGGGAGCATGCACCTGGTGGCTCCCAATTTAGAGCTCATCTTTGAATTAATGTCTAGTTTGTCTGTCTACCCACATTTAAAGCATTTCTCTCCTCACTGGCACTGAGCAGGGCATCTCACGGAGATGCAGACACATCTAGCTGACTACTTCTCCAAGCCCCTCCACCCTTGCCTACCACAAAGAACTAACTGGTGCTGATCACTGGAAGAACACCCAAGGGAGGAAGCTCACAGAGGGACAAGAAGGAGCCTGAGCAGATATAAATGTTGACCACCGTGGCTTATCTCTCAGCAAATATGCTCTTTATAATTTCAAGCTAACTGTGACATTTCCTGTTTACGCTCTTCAGTGGCTCCCCAGCCCTTACAAAGTAAGGACAGATTTTTCCACCCCAATTATATCTCACTTTAATCCCATGCACAGCCTATGCTGAAGACATTCTGGATTTCTCCTTTCTCCAAGCTGCTTCAAATCTCCATAATTTTTCTCAAGTTTTTTCCTCCCCTGAAGTTCCACACACATCCCGATAGCTCTTGACTGAAGTGTTACCACTCAGTGACATTTTCCTAGCATCTGCCTCTAGTCCTACTATAGCCATAAGCAATCATAACTGCACTCTGTCTTGCAGTCCCACTCTAACCTATAGTTGATACATTCTTCTCACCGTGATATAAACCTAAGCATATAGCCAGTTTTTGTTTCCCCAAATAAATATCTATGTGCATAGATACTGGCGATCTTGAGAACAGGGGTCTTGTAAAAGTGGAGGAAGATGAAATCCTGCACTAAATTTAAATTTTAAGAGGTAGGGGCCAAAGAGATGGCTCAGCTGCACTTCCAGAGGACCCAGGTTCGATTCCCAGTACCTACATGGCGGCTAACAACCATCTCTTAACTCCAGTTCCAGGGGATCCGACACCTTTTTCTGGCCTCTGCGGGCTTTGTACAACATGAGTACATCCCTACATACATACATGCAGGCAAAACACTCCAGTTCCAGGAGATCTGATGCCCTCTTCTGACCTCTGAGGGCACCAGGCATGCACATGGTACACTTACATACCTGCAGGCAAAACACTCATACCCATAAAAATACTGATAATAAATAAAAGAGATAAAGGAAGGGGAGCGGAAGGAAGAGGGGGGAAGCAAGAACAGGGGAGGAAGATGCCATATGCACAAGGAAAATGCTATTAAGACATAAATCCCATTGTCTGCAGCAATGCAGATGGAGTAGAAGACACTTTGTTAAGTGAAATAAGCCAGGCACAGAAGATAAATATTCCCTGTTCAGCTAAAGTACTGATTTCATGAAGTACAAAATACAACAGTAATTGCTAGAGGCTCGGAAAGAGAGACGGGAATATACTTAGGAGGGATAAGCCTAGTGTCCTTCAGTATAACGGGTTGACTACTGTTCACAACATTTTTATTTTTATAAAGATCTAAAAGAGGGGGCTGGAGAGATGGTTCAGTGGTTAAGAGCACTGGCTGTTCTTGCAGAAGACCCGGGTTCAAATCCCAGCACCCACATGGCAGCTAACAACTGTCCATAATTCTAGTTCCAGGGGATCTGACAGCCTCTCTGTCCCCCGAGGGCATTGCACGACACACATGCACTTACCTGCACGCAGGCAATACACATGTACACATAAAAATAATAAATAGAATATTTTTGAAAAAAGATCTAGAAGAGGAATTCAGAAGTTCCCAACACAAAAAAAGGATAAAATTTCAGAGAGGGAAATGGTAATTACGCTGATTTGATCATCACACATTGCATGTGCATATGATCTTGTCACATCTTCCCCACAAATATGTACAATTAGATATCAATTTTTAGAGTACAATAAGGGCTGGCAATATGGCTCAAAGGCACTTGCTGCCAAGCCTGATGACCTGAGTTAGATCCCTGAGACCCACATAGTGGAAGGAGAGAACCAAACCCTGAAAGTTGTCCTCTCACCTCCATATACACATAGTGACACATGTACCTTCCCACAGAAATAAATGTAATTATAAAAACATATATTATTTCATAAGTCCATTTAAAAATACACATATAATATATACGTGAGTGCATGCACATAGCTAAAGATAATCTAACAAAAAGTCTAGTACCAGGCAAGGGGAACCTCCCTTCAAGTTGTTGGCTCAGGTAGTCCAAGATAGTAATACAAGGTAGTCCAAGATGATAATACAGGCTATTATCATAGTCCTTGGTTGCCTCCAAAGAAGTTGAAGATAAGACCCTATTGCTGAAGGTACCACACACTTTGGACACAGAACTTGGAGTAATTGAGCTGGAACACATCTGAAAGCCTCCTCCCTGAAGACTACTAGCTCTCATAGTATCAGAAGGTGCTATGCAGGCTACCAAGAGAGAAAACCAATAACTAGACCTACCGAGCTGGTAGTCAACAATGACCAGCCCAGAAAAATATCCCTATTTGTGCAGTGGCTCTATTATCTTGAGAGAAATCAACAGCTGTCTAATTGGACTTAAAGCCCATTTAGTAGGAAACAAATTATACATGGTCCTGTAAACAGCCAAGTACACGTGGTTGGAGAGACACTAGAGAAGAACCCACTACTGCCATTTTCCTAGACCAGCATAATTTCTCACTATATTCTAAATACTTCTCCTTATGTTCACAGATAAGTGTAGCTTTCACTACTCAACAAAGAATTACAACTATGGAAACTGTTACAAATTCCACAACCAATCAAAATGTAGACAGGTGACTGTGTGGCATCTAGCCCCAACTGATAGATCTACACTGCAACCCCTATACCTGAAGTTCAGAGAATATCATGGAAGAGGACACAGAGGACCAGGAAACCTGCTGCTAGATAATGCATTCTAGACATGACAGGGAAGCTGCACTTATGACAGCTCCACAGTACGGCAGTCTACGCACAAGATCAGCACGGTGACACCACCAGCTGACATGTCAATGAGGATGGGGGAAATGTCACAGGGTCCCACCTCTAGATGAAGAGCTACAGGCAATCACTGCATGCTGGAGAAGAGAGAACCAGTTTTTCTTCTGGGACGAGTTCCCTGAGGGGTTATCTAATCCCAAGTAGGCAACCCTAAACCCAAGTACACATTCAGTGCATTATGTATAATATACATACGTATGTATATGTAAATTTACAAATGTATTTTATGTAACAACAATAATCAAAGAAGAGGACAGGAAATTGAGAGGGAGTTGGGGGGATGTGGGAGGAACGGAGGGGGGTGCGAAGGACGGAAATGATGCCAATACAATACTCATATGAAATTATCAAATTTTTTAAATTTTATCAAAATATTTAAACATGGGACTGGAGAGAGGGCTCAGCCATTAAGAACACTGTTCTTGCAGAAGACCCAGGTTCAAGTCCCAGCACCCATATGGCAGCTAACAACTGTCGTAACTCCAGTTCCAGGGAATTCTGTTCTCTGCCAGCACTGCACGACACGAGTGCACTTACCTACTAGCAAGCAATACACCCATACACATAAAATAAAAACAATGAATAAAATATTTTAATTATTTATTTAATAACCACATAATTAGAAGAAGCATTGCATTACAACAGCATTGACATATTCAATAACAATTTCCAGAGCTAAGCTGCATCTCTTTCAAAATTGGCTGTAAATTTTTAGGTTTACTGTTGAATTATCACAGTTATACAATATTGTACTCAGTATAAACCCTATAGGACATAAATTAAATGATGTTTTAACTTTTAAAAAGATCCCCATTTTATTATTAAAATACATAGTTTCATACAGTAAAATTCATTTTTAATGCAATTAACACTAAGATGTTTGCACATGCATTTCTAATCTCTATAGATCTGATTATTACTAGTCACGGTTGGTTACTTTCTGAGCTCCTTGGCATTTGAGCATGGATATAAAGTCAACAGATAGATTTCAGTGGTAATGTTTTTCACATCTACTAATTATTAAGGAGCACAGTTTTATCCTTTGAAGAATTATTTTTTTTATTTTTTTTAATTTAATAATCACATGATTAGAACAAGCATTTCGTTACAGCTTTAACGTATTCAGTAACACACTCCAGAGCAAAGATACATCTCTTTCAAAAGTGGCTGTAAATTTTTAGGTTCACAGTTGAATTAATACCGTTATACAATATTGAACTCAGTATAAACCCTGTAAGATATAAAATTGAATGAGTTTTTACCCTTAAAAGAAGATCTCAGCCGTTCTATACTCTAGTTTGGACCCTGTGCCATTCCTAGTCTTGGGGCCCCAGACACCTGGGGAACCAATACTGCTTCCTGATCCTTTTCACCTAGACCAACTTAGTGCCTTCCTTGGGCTCCAAGAGCACTGCATTGTTTTTGCTACTAACACTGAGATGTTGGTGCATGCATCTCTAATCTGTATGTATCTGATTATTACTAGTCATAATCGGTTGTACTTGGATCCTTGGCACCTGTGTATGTCTATAAAGTCATCGGATAGATTTCAATGGTAATGTTTGTCACCTCTACTAATTAACATGATGTAAATTTTTATGCTTCCTCCCCAAATATAATACATTTTTTTAATTTGTTGATTTGTGTGTGTGTGTGTGTGTGTGTGTATCACACAGAACATTATGAGTGTTATGCCTTCATGTAAGTAAGTGCATCCGTGTTGCCCAATGCTGGCAAAGGACAGAAGAGGCTGTCGGATCCCCTGGAACTGGAGTTATGGACAGTTGTTAGCTGCCATGTGGGCGCTGGGATCCAAACCCAGGTCTTCTGCAAGAACAGTCAGTGTTCTTAACCGCTGAGCCATCTCTCCAGCCCAAAATATTTTTTTAAATTTAAACATTAATGCATATGTATACCTAGGAGCTGCTTGGCAGGGATGCAGTGCCAGATAGAAGACACCTCCCTTAAAGTGACAAACATGCCATACAGCACTCATCAAAGAAGTTTCTTTTTGCAACAGATAGAGTTGCACATCTGGTCAGGCACAGAGCACACACCTGGGAGATGCCCAGTACTAGGCAACACATCTGCTGTCGAATCTCTACAACCAAGGCTCATGGAACATAGTGGAATAAGGGGTAGAGAGAGGGTTAATGCACCCCTCAGCTTTCACCAGTGAGGCTTCGATGTACATCAGAGTGTGATACACACAGAAGGCCACAACTGGCCATGTTTCGGAGAATAAGAGACTGTAGAGGGTAGGATGGGACTCCTACATGGAACCTCACCCACCCACAGCTCAGGGACCATTGTGAAAGAGGAGGCAGAAAGATTGTAAGAGTCACGGCTGGTTCATGAACATAAAGGGGCGGAGGTTTCCAGGCTACTGGAGACTTGCTCATGTGAGCCTGTGGCAGTGGCAGCATCGAGCACGGGACCCATGTCAGCTCAATTAAACAAGGGCCCAAAGGGGAGGTGAGAAATAGGTGGTGGGCCAGCACTAGATTGAAAGCTATTTGAGACTGATGCTGGGTAAGGGAGAGTATGACTTACATACGACCCATGGATGAGCTGACTAGACTCCACTGGATGTGTTTACACTGAAGGACATTTGGGTACAAAGACCTGAATGAATAGGACTCAGCATGTATGGCAGAGTGCATAGGGTTCAGTGGGGGGATGGGGGAGGCACAGATGGGGGAAGGGGTCTGGATGTGAGTGAGAAATGTATGAAATTTTAACAGCTCAAGAAAAAATATTTAATACAATCAAAACTTTTATAAAGTGCTGGATTGTACTGTTTTCCCATTCCCATGGTGTGAATACGTCCAAGTCAGTTTCAAGCTCCAATCACCACACATGGAACTGGTAAGAAATAACTCACAGCATAATGTTACATCATATTTCCACCGTAAAGACATGATGGATGTGAAGAATCTCTAATATCAAAATATAGTAAAATACTTAGAAAGTGGTGAGTTTTGAGTAGTATTACATTTTAAATATAAGTTGTTACCTCCCAGAACTTGAAGGTAAGACCCTATTGCTGAAGACAGGACATACTTCAGACATAGGACTTGGAGCAGTGGAGCTGGAAATGACCTAGAAGCCTCCTCCCCTGAAAACTAGCTCTCATAGCTCTGGAGAATCTATGAAAGCTGCTAATGGAGAAAAATCAATCAATGGTCCATCCCCAGCTTTAAAACCTAATAACCACAAAAATGACCAACACAACTACTGTGGTACAGTAGTGGCACTTTTATCTAGGAGGTAATCAACAGCTATCTAATTGGACTTAAAGCCCTCTCAATGGGGGTGAACTCACGTGTGCCACATACCCAAATACACATACATAAGTCCTAGAGAAAACCCTACCTCTGTCATATTGCTAAACAAATGTAATTTCTTACTGTTTGTTGAATATGGATCCTTTTATTTACAGACAAGTATACCATTCATGACTCATCAAAGACACTTCTTTTTGCAACAGCTGAAGACTATTACAGAGTTCCACAACTGGTCAAACACAGAGAATAAGTGTTTGAGAGACGCCCAAGCCTAAGTAGCACATCTACAACAGAACCTCTACACCTGAAGCTCACGAAACACAGCATAACAGGGGTGTAGAGGAAAAAAAATAATGCACTTCTTAACTCTCACCAGGGAAGCTTCCTCATGCAACAGAGTATGATATACACAGAAGGCCACAACTGGCCAAAGTGTAGAGAATAAGAAACCGTAGAGTCTGTCCCTGGATAGGACTCCTATATTAAACCGCACCCACCCATGGCTCAGGGACCATTGTGGTAGCAGGGGGTGAGATGGGTTGGGGGGGAGGGTGGGGATGATATTGTAAGAGCCAGAGTTAGTGCATGATCTTAAAGAAACAAAGTCCTCCAGGCTCCTGGGAACTTGCTCATATGAACTTACAGTAATGATGTCAGCATGCACAAGACTCATGAAAACTCAAACTATACAAAAACCCAACAGAGAAATGGAAATGGACAGCAGGCCCCATTAGCCAAAGAACTATTGGCAGTTGATTATTGCTGGGTGAAGGAGTTGATGTTCTTTGAGAGAGAGGCTCCTCATAAGCTCACTAGACTCCACTGGATGAACGTGTACTGAGGGACATCCGGTATAAAGATGATTAAGATGTTTTGTATGGAAAAAAATGTTTTGTATAAAAGGCACAAAATTCAATAGAAAATATCCATTGAAAAAAGAAGAATGGTATTTTTAATTGCAACTTCATATTTTTATCTCTGTCTTGGCATGGTAGCTCACACTTGTAATCACAGCACTCAGGAGGCTGAGGCAGAATTATCACGAGTTTGAGGCCAGCATAAGTCCTGGAGTGAGATCCTGCCTCAAAAGAGAAAATAACAATAGAGTCATCCAAGAATTTTTAAAACAAAAGTCCTTCTTTTTATTAATTTTTATGTGTGTTTTGCCTACATGTATGTAAGTGTACCACATGTGTCCAGTGCCCACAGAGGCCAGAAGAGCATGTGAATCCCCATCATCCAAGACTATTGTAAACTAGAGGTGGCTGACTTTACTCAGATGACCTGAATTGGGGCATTTTGTTTATTGTTTGTCTATTTGTTTTGTTTGTTTGTTTGTTGTTTGTTTTTATGGAGTTCTGGTTTGTGTTTTTGTTTTTATCCCTCAGTATCCAAAGAAGTAGGAAAGATGTAAGGAAGATTGTTTCAATTACTGAAAATTAAGTGAAACTTCAATTCGCTTGTAGCCAAATGCCAGAGACTGTTACCCGCACAACACTTCAAAGAAAGGGATCCCAGAAGTTAAAGGGCATCCAAAACGATTACTTTGTTCTCCATAGTTCACTTTCTAAATGTGCGGAAATTATTTTTGCTTGCTGTCAAAACAAGAAATAATGAGGACCCAGGAGACAGAGTTCTCAAGAGGGAAATGTTTCAAGGTAGAACTCCCAAGAGGTGAATGGTTTTTCCTTCAAATCTCTTGATGATGTTTTTTAATCAAAGGACGCCTATCTAATAATGTAGACTCTTTTAGGATATAGCAGAGAAGTCACACTCTTCCAGGAGCTCAAGAGCAGGTCTCATAGATCTTAAGTCAGGGTATTGCCTGACCCCCTGTAAAGTTTCAATTGCGTCCTAAAGCAGACACCGTAAGGGTGAGTAGTGGTGACTGATAGCTGAGGGGGCACTCAGAAGGACGCTTCCCTCGCTGCGGGACATTCACCTGAGAAGAGGCCAACCTCCTCCAAGACTGTTGCTGCCTCCTTGTGAGTCTAAGGAAAACATATTCTTAAAGCTGGATCAACTCACAACAGGAGCAAATTAATTCCAGGACTTTACTGTTTTTAGTAGTTTAGTCAAAAAAATTTACTGTTTTTCAGCCATCTTTTTTCAATCAGCCCATTCTGAGTTAATATGTCAAGCATATTAATTTTAAGTTAAAGTGGGCTTTTGCCAGATTTAGGAGCTTTATCCTTGAGAACTGAAGAAAAAGCTTTTCAACATTTATCATTTTTCTCTTTGGGGATGGTGAAGAAGCAATACAGAAAATTCCTCAGATTCTGCCTCACTGTGCAAACACAGGGACCGGCAGGGTCCTTAACCCTTCTCTTTCCAGTAATGAGCACACTTAGTCTACTTAAAGGCTCCGATGCCTTTGTTTCAAGTACCTTTCCTTAAAAATGTTCTTTTTCTTTTAACTTAGAATGCAAGGACACTGCTAGAATAATCAGAGCAAGACAATATGGGTTCTACTTCCCCATGCTGTATAAACTCTGATCAGACTCCTTCCTCTGCCTCTCAGGTCAAACTACTAATGGCCCCAAAGTGTTGTCATCATCTAGGTGTGGCCCAAAAAGCAACCAGAGCCAGCAACTCAATGCTGGGTCATTCTTTTTCATCCCAGATGAAGCAATCCATAGATGCTCGCCCAAAGGTGTCTGTGCAAAATCTAGCTCAGTGCAGACATACCAAAGAGGCCCAGCCCTTCTAATGTTTTGCAAGGTGAGAAAAGACACCATTAGGAGGACTCAAAGACAATCAGCCTCCTAGCGAAGGGTCACAGCAAACAGTCCATGCTATGTGTCCTCTACCTGCTAACGACCTCCTTACCTCTCTTGTCATGCTTCCCCTGTTCACTGCATTGCCAAGGAGCCTCTCCCTGGAGCTTTCAGTCCAAACTCTTGAACCGCATTGTCTGTCTTAAATATTGATTGTATCAGTGATGTTACCACCTTCGTATTTTCTTTAATTTTATGCATTTACTGTTAAATTACAGTGGTTATATAAGATGACATTAAACAAACTAAATACCATTTAAAACAAGGAATTTTAGAATACATGTTAATCAAGATATTTAAACTTTTAAATCATATCTCTAAACTTCATTTCATATCTTTTATTTCATCTATAACATACTATTTTTATTAGTGTGCGTGTGTGTGTGTGTGTGTGTGTGTGTGTGTGTGTGTGGTGTGGTGGATGTGTTCATGTGACGGCTAGAGGTTGGTGTTGAGTGTCTTCCTCAATGACTTACCACATTACATTTTGAAACAGTTTCTCACTGAAACTGAGCTCATCAATTTGGCTATCCTGGCTGGTCAATGGGCTCCAGAGACCCTCCTGTCTCCTCACCTGCTTCCACCCTACCCAGCACTAGCGTTACAGATGTGCGCCACCACATCTGGCTTTTACATGGATTCTGGAGCTCCAAAATCAGGTTCCCGTGCTTGTACAGCAGGCACTTTACAAACTAAGCATCCCCCAGCCCTCAATATTTAAATCTTATAAGTTTGCTTCTTTCCTCAGTTTATATAACCTAAGACTACACAGCTTCAAACAGTCCACGGAGTTATAATATTATATCACATTTAGGCTAACATTCTATTGTTCTTCTTTTTAGTTTTTTCCAGATTGGCTCCTTTTTGCCTAGAAAAAAAAAACAATACATTTTTTTCCTAAAATTGCTCTATCTTACATATTGCTCCATCCTGCATCATTACCTGCCCCCTACTTGCTAGACACTACCCTAGCATTTCAAAGCCCTGGTTCAAGCCCCAGCACCATAGAAAGAAAGGGAGAAAGAGAGAGGGGGAGAGAGAGAAGAAAGAGAGAAATGTATGAGAGGTGAGAGAGGGATGGAAAGAGGGAGGGAGGGAAGGAGGGAGGGAGGAAGGAAGGAAGGAAGGAAGGAAGGAAGGAAGGAAGGAAGGAAGGAAGGAAGGATCAGTGAAATGGCTCAGCAAGTCAAGATGCTTGCATCAAGTCTGATCACCTGACTTTGATCCCTGGGACCCACATGATAGAAACTCCACAATTGTTCACCAACCTCCACCCCATTGCATGCACATTCACACACATACACAAGTAAATGAAAAAAGAGTAATTTAAAAGTTGAGAGAGAGAGAGAGAGAAAGGAATGAGAAGAAAGGAAGAAAATTATAGTAGTTCATCACAGTTGTCAACCTGATGGAATCTGAAATCACATAGGCACACCTGCAAAGGATTATCTTAATTAGATCAGTCTCCAGTCATACCTGTAAGAAATAATCTTGATTATGTTGAGGTGGGAAGACTCACACTATTAGTTAGTGGCACCACGCCATCTTGACTTCCCCACTGTGGTGATTTAAATGAGAGTGTTGCCCATATGCTCCAAGTGTTTGGACATTTTGTTCCTAGTTGGTGATGCTGTTTTGAGAAGTCTTGAAGGTGCGGCCATGCTGGAGGAGGCGTGTCACTGGGAGTGGACTTAGAGAGTTCCTAAACCTTGCCAGACTTCCAGTCACTGTCTGCTTCATATGCCTGCTTGAAGATGTGCTCACTGCGCTTTCTGCTCCAGCCACCTCTGCCACCATGCCTTCCCCACCATTATGAACTCTAACTCTCTGAACCGTAAGCTAAACAAACTCTTCCTTCTGTAAGTTGCCTTGGTCATGCTGTTTTATTACAGCAGCAGAGAAGTAACTAATACACCCACCATGATAGACTGTTCCCTTGAACTGTGAGCCAAAATGTACTCTTCTTTCTTTACAATGATTTTTCAGAGTATTTTACCACAGCAACAGAAAAAGTAAGGCAAGTCCTAAAGGTCAAATCCTGTAACAATTGATGCTGCTGTAACCCAAATAACCCGAACCAATACATTAAGTCATTTAATAAATGTATGTAATATTTCTGTACAAACAGAAAGCAGGATGATACCTTGGGCTTTGTTTATATTGAATATGGGTTCACATTGCTTGAAGTGCTGTACTAATAATTTCTTCATTCCAAATTACGTGGTACAAGTAATGAGAAGTGTGACCTCACATAGAATCAACAAATATTTCTTAATGAACTTCCTGTTCCCAAGTTCTGGGTAGTTGCTTCAGATATATCAAAGAACAAAATAGATTTGGTCCTTGCTCTTAGGAGTTTGTAAATCTAATAGAAAAAAGAAATACTCATTTAAGCAAATACCATCTTAAAATTGTATTGCAATCACCTTTTATAACAGAAGCTCTTATCCCTTCAAAGATTGTCATCTGAAAGAGGAGTACCTCCACCAAAGGAAGTGACAGCCAGAATGAATGTTGAGGATGTAGGTATGTTGCAATGAATCGGCGTACTAAAGGTCCAGAAGGAGGACAGGCATGATGCTCTGAGGACGTTGAAGGCCAGAAATACGCAGGGCCGGGTCACAAAAGTCCTTGTAGAGTCCTCATAGAAAGAAGACATTTTGAGGCTGTTAATCAGAATGCAACAAGACAGATGGAAATTGTGGGGTGATCCACACTACTGCAAACCACTGAAACTCATGTCTCTGCGGTCTCCCTTTGGGGCACACACCCATCCTATACACTTATGCTGTTATTCAGACATTCTCCTGTGCGTTGGTTTCCAATACTTCTGTGAAGTGTCTCCCAACAATGTCAGGACATGTGGAAACTAACAAGCCTTAGAGGATTCCATTACCAAACAAATTCAGATCATTGATGGTGTGCTGTTAGCTTCAAAGTTCCATTTGACACAAGCTAGAATGACATGGGAAGAAAGTTTCAAGTGAGTTGTCTAAACGCCTGTGGGAGATTTAATTGTTACTTGGTGTGGGAAGACGCAGCACACTGTGGGAGGCTTCTTCCCTACACTGGTAGTGAAGAAAGTTAGCAGGTGAGCAAGCCCAAAGCACGGGTGCTTTCCTTCCTCTCTGTTCTTGACAGTGGATGTGATGTGACTGGCTGCTTGTACTCCTGCCTTGACTTCTGGAATGGATGGCCTGTAACCTGGACTTGTATCCTAGAATTGTATCCTAAAATAAGCCCTTCCCCCACTACATTGCTTGTGGTCAGAGTAGTGATCACAGCAACAGAAAAGAAACTAGGACACATTGCAAATGCTTTCTGCTTAAAATATAGTTCTCTTTTACCGCCCAAGCTCCCATCTCCATACAAAAGCATTCTCTTGCCGCCTCCTGCGCTGCAATTCCCTTGTCTAACGTCATGATTTATCTTCACAGGCTACAGAAAGACATGAGAAGGAACAGAAACACATCGCTGGACGCGGCGGTGACAGAATTCATTCTCCTCGGCTTGGCCCATCCCCCGAATCTAAGGCCCCTCCTCTTCCTGGTCTTCTTCTTCATCTACGTCCTGACGCAGCTGGGGAACCTGCTCATTCTGCTCACCGTGTGGGCTGACCCCAAGCTGCATGCCCGCCCCATGTACATTCTTCTGGGTGTGCTCTCCTTCCTGGACATGTGGCTCTCCTCAGTCATCGTTCCACGACTTATTTTGGATTTTACTGCGGCAAGCAGGGTTATTCCATACGGTGGCTGTGTAGCCCAACTATATTTTTTCCACTTCCTGGGCAGCACTCAGTGCTTCCTCTACACCTTGATGGCCTATGACAGGTACTTGGCAATATGCCAGCCCCTGCGCTACCCCGTGCTCATGAATGGGAAGTTATGCACAATCCTAGTGGCTGGAGCTTGGGTGGCTGGCTCTATCCATGGGTCTATTCAAGCCATCCTGACCTTCCGCCTGCCCTACTGTGGGCCCAATAAAGTGGATTATTTCTTCTGTGACATCCCAGCAGTGTTGAGACTGGCCTGTGCTGACACAACAGTGAATGAACTTGTGACCTTTGTGGACATCGGGGTAGTGGCCGCCAGTTGCTTCATGCTAATTCTGCTGTCCTATGCCAACATAGTCCATGCCATCCTGAAGATACACACAGCTGACGGGAGGCGGCGGGCCTTCTCCACCTGTGGCTCCCATCTGACTGTGGTCACAGTCTACTACGTCCCCTGTATTTTCATTTACCTTCGGGCAGGCTCCAAGAGTCCCTTGGACGGGGCAGTTGCCGTGTTTTACACTGTTGTCACTCCGTTACTGAATCCCCTCATCTACACCCTGAGGAACCAGGAAGTGAAGTCTGCTCTGAAGAGGTTAACAGCAGGCCGCCAAGGGAATGTGGGTGGAAATAAGTAACACAGGCTCTGAGACCACACGCATCAGTTTGGGTGTTTTGTTTTTGTTTTTGTTTTTGGAGGCACAGTCTCACTATGTATCCCCGGCTGGCCTGGAACTCCCTATGTAGAACAGGCTGGCCTCAAACCCACACTGATCTGCCTATGTCTGTCTGGAATTCAAAGTCCTTCCAGTTTGACCCCTACATCTTCACCTCCTAAAACATCGCTACCTCATTACCGTCTCAGCCCCATCTGTGGACCTGCCCTCCCTCAAACATTCCCTATACCTTCCTGCACTGGAGACTGCATATGTGGGATATGCTCCCACCAACTCTTTCTTGGTTAACTGAGACTTTATGCTTCCTTCCAAGCCAAGAGGTCCATCTCTGCCTTTATGCAGTCAAGAGCCAGTGAACAATCAGAAGAGTGAAGTAGTTGACTATTTCAGAACAAAGCCTCCTGGCAGTACTATGGGTGAAGACTGGGGTGACAGGTGCCTGAGAGACATTCCTGGGACCAAGTGGGCAGAACTTGGTGGATTACTTTTTCCTGGGAAAAATTCTAAATCTTCAAGAAAGCTCTAATGGCAAATCTTGATTGTCAGCTTGACAATCCCTGGGAAGAGGAAATCTCAACTGAGAAATGTCATCCATCAGGCTGGCCTGTGGCCATGTCTGCAGAGCATTTTCTTTATTGCTAGTTGATGTGGGAGAGCCCAGCCCACTGTGGGTAATGCCATCCCTGGGCAGGTGGGCCTGGGCTGTAGAAGAAAAATAGCTGAGCAAGCCAGGAGGAGCAAGCAATAAAGTGTTCCTCCGCGGACTGCTTCAGTTCCTTCCGAATCTGCCTCCAAGTTCCTGCCTTGAGTTCCTGCCTTGACTTCCCTCGGTGATGGACTGTAACTTGTAAGATGAAATAAACTCTTTCCTCCCTAAGTTGTTTTTGGCCAGTGTGTCATCACAGAAAACAGACTAGAGCAGCTTCTCTGATCCTCCTGGTCATAGCTTCTTTTTTCCTGTATGCCTACAGATCTCTGAACTTTAAAATAGCACTCTCCTCGGCTGACCTGTATGACAGTTTAGGTAGGAACCCTTTAAGAACAGAAAACATGTTTCATTGGTGGTTGTAGATATTCCCCAAGTCCCTCCTGGTATGTTGCATATCTAAATTCTCCCAAGCTGGGAATGAGAATGATTTATGTGATTGACACTTCCAGGTCTGGCTCTTAGAACTGGCACAGGAACTTTTCCATATTTCCTGTTCTGAGTAGGGACTGGCATGCGATGAAGATCCAGGTCTATCAGAAATATCTTATGGCCAACTGGAGAAGAGTCACCTACAAATCTGAATCACTCACCTCAAAATTTAGAGAAGGAAACAAACTTCCAACTTCTTTAATCCACTAATGCAATGATGGATTGCTTGTTACCTCATTCTGATTAATATTTTACTCAACACTTTGTAAAATCAAATAGCTACAGAAAAATGTTTTGAGCTGTATCTAAATCACCCAAAGTGTCTACAAGACCTTCTGGCAGACCAGCAAGATGGCTGAGTGGATAAAGATACATTCTAGTTTGGTTTCTATTGCTGGTAAAGTGCCATGGCCAAAAGCAGCATGGAAGGAAAGGGCTTATTTCAGCATACCACTCCCAGGTCACAACCCATCGGTGATGGAAGTCAGGGCAGGAACCTGGAGGCAGAAACTGAAGCATGATCCATGGAGGAATGCTACTTACTGGCTTGCTCCCCCTGGGCAGTGCTCAGCCTGCCCTCTTAATCAATCTAGGACCACCCAACCAGGTGTGGCATTGCCCACAATGGGCTGGGGTCTCCCACATCAGTTAGCAATTAAGAAAATGCCTCACCCTATAATAATTTGGTCAGAGGGACATAAAGGACACATTTTGCTCCTTGCCCTCCTACGTCAACTAGTGTCCAGTCTACAAAGAGAAGGGTCAACACAGAGGAATCATTTCCTCCATGCTTCCAAACGAAGCCAACCATGGTCAAGCAGGACCTTTGACTTATCTTCACATAGATGGAACTGGTAAAAGAAAGGAGCCAGGGGCTCTCCCAAGCCCATGTGACCTCTGAGGAACAGATCCTCAAACGACCTTAAGAGTAAAAATAAATTGGTTTATCTGGACCAACTGTATGGCCTTAAACACCCAAAAGGAAAGTATAACCAAAGATTAAAGGGGCCAATATAATTTTTTAAGAGTCCATATGCATAGCTAAAAGCTACATAACAAGCAACAATGCTAGATAGGAGATACCTTCTTTTGAGTTGTTGGCCAGGGTGGCCAAAGGGGCTCCCAGATAGTAACCCAGCATAGAACTGGGAAAATGAACAGCAGACCCCAATCTTATCTAAAGGAATATTGACAACTGATTGCTGCTAGATGAGGAACAGCTGACCCTCCTAAAACAAAGACCTCTAGATGGGCTGACTAGATTCACCAGAAGGGCAAGCAGTGGGGAATGGCTAGGGTGCCGACAACACAGCAGACAGTAGCAGGGATATCAGAGTATAAGGGCTCTAGTGGGGGGAGGGAGGCTATGGGAGGGTGCTATCTGGGAAGTGGGTGCATAGGTGAATAAGATGGTTTGGGATGTTCTGTGTGATATACGCACACAAAAAAATCAATAAATTTTTTTAAAATGTATTATATTTGAGGAGGAAGCATGGAAATTTATGTCATGCTAATTAGTAGTGGTGATAAACATTACCATTGAAATCTGCCTGATGACTTTATAGACATACACAGGTGCCAAGGATCCAAGTGCAACCGA
>NW_008337764.1:388102-399340 GCF_000622305.1 Nannospalax galili | reverse complement strand
TAATGTCAATTGCATTGCAAATGAATTTTTCTGTGTGAAACTGTGTATTTTAATAATGAAATGGAGATCTCTTTCAAAGGTTAAAACCTCATTTAATTTTATGTCTTATAGGGTTTATACTGAGTACAGCATTATATAACTGTAATAATTCAACTGTAAACCTAAAAAGGTACAGCCAATTTTGTAAGAGATACAGCATAGCTCAGAAAATTGTTGTTGAATATGTCAATGCTGATGTAACGAAATGCTTCTTCTAAGTATGTGGTTATTAAATACATAATTTTAAAAAAAGAAAAGAAAAAAGAAAACGCCTCACAGGCATGGCCACAGATCAGTCATAAGAAGGTAACTCCTTAACTGAGGGTCCCTCTTCTGAGGTGTGTCAAGTCACCCACTGGCATTATCTAGCACAAGATAATTACCACTAAGCCTGACATCTGAATTTGATCCCCAGGACCCACACAGTGGAAGGAGAGAACCAACTTCCTCAAGTTGTCCTCTAACCTACACACATGAGCTGTGGCACAAGTACACACACACACACACACACACACACACACACACACACACACAAATAAGTAATTTTAAATTAATTTTTTCCTGAAACTCATTTGAAGGGAAGTCTGCTCCCCTCCTCAGTGTCTGTCTTTTCACCTCTTCCCTTTGTCTATATTAAGAACATTTCCAGCCGAGCATGTACTCAGCTGAGCCAGTACTCAGAAGTCAGAGACCAGTGGATCTGTGTGAGTTCAAGATTAGCCTGGTCCATACAGTGAATTCCAGCTAAGCTAGAGCTGCATGTATAGTGAGACATCATCTCAAAAAACAAAATTTTTCCACCAGACACAGTGATTACACACCTGTAATCCAGAGCTTTTTAATTCTGTGCAAACCTTTCTGTCCACGTTTGTCCATTCTTGCTATTATTTCCT
This sequence comes from Nannospalax galili, assembly GCF_000622305.1. Lineage (NCBI taxonomy): Eukaryota > Metazoa > Chordata > Mammalia > Rodentia > Spalacidae > Nannospalax > Nannospalax galili. The sequence goes on along the minus strand of NW_008337764.1, from coordinate 398,408 downwards.
GTACTATTAGAGTTCTTTCTCAGAAAATCCTGGCCTGTGCTCATATTTTGAAGTGTTTTCCCTCTAGACATTTACATGTGGCAAACCAAAGATACTTAAGACCTGACAGCCAGGTTACCTAGACAAGCAGGACCATAATGAGGGAACAGATGACACTTGGGATTCTGAGACCACAGGTTCTTGGAAGGTCAGCTCTCCAATATAGGTTGCAAGCCCTAAGGTGGAAACACTCACTCTGGTGCTGTGGCTGAAATGCCATGCACAGGCTTTTGGCACTCCCTCCCTGAGTAGCACTTCTGTGCTTCCCCTTTTCAGTTCTAGTCACCTATGTGACAAATTCGGCTTGACACTCATTTTTTGTTCCACCAACAAGCAAAGGGGAGTTTTTATATTTTATATAGCTGCTTTTTAAAAGTTTCATGATATAGGGGCGGGAGAGGTAGCTCAGTGGTTAAGAACACTGACTGTTCTTGCAAAAGACCTAGGTTCGTATTCCAGCACCCACATGGCAGCTAATAACTGTCCAGCTAATAACTCCAGTTCCAGGGGAACCTGATGCCCTCTTCTGACCTCCGTGGGCATTGCATGACACAGGTGCACTTACTCACATGCAGGCAATACACTCATGACATGAAATAAAAATAATAAATTTTTTTTTAAAAGAAGCCAGGTGTGGTGGCGCACACCTGTAGTCCCAGCACTCGGGAGGCAGAAGCAGGCGGATCTCTGTGAGTTCAAGGCCAGCCTGGTCTACATAATGAGTTCCAGGACAGCTGGGGCTACAGGGAGACCCTGTCTCAAAAAGACCCAAAAAAAAATTTTTTTAAAGAAAAGAAAGTGAATTAGATGGGATCTTCAACAAAGAGTCAAAAGAATGGTTGTAAGTATGCTCAAAGAAATCAGAGACGACACAAATAATAAATAAATAATAAATGCTGCATCAATTTCAAGAAACACCACTGAATGAAATAAGGAAGTCAAAACAAATTACAAAAATGCAATTCAATAGAGGTGGGACTACTGAAGAAAAGCAAATCTGAAATAATGAAATGAAATTCTAATAAGTCAAATGAAAAGCTTAGTGGAAATTCTCAATAATAGACGGGAACGTAGGAAGAACAGGATATCAGGGCATGGTAGAGGAATTGGAACATTCAGTCAGTGGCAAACACAAATTAGTAAGTTGTATCAATGGAACATGCAAGAAACATGGGAAACCATGAAAACACCAAATCTACAAATAATGGCAAAGAAGAACTCATGCTAAAAGCATAGAAAATATGTTTGATAAAATTATAACAATTTTTTCAAAAATCTAGGGAAAGAGATGTGCATCCAGAGCTAAGATGGCTCAGTGGATAAAGCATTTACCACATATGCATGAGGAACCAAATTCAGATCCCCAAAACCCACATAAAAAAGCCAAGTGTTAAGGGGCATGGTGGTGTATGCATTTAATTCCAGCATTTAAGAGGCAGAGGTATGTCTGTGAATTCAAGGCCAGCCTGGTCAATAAGTACCATGCCAGCCAAGGTTATGTCCAGTTCAGGACTGGAAAAATGGCTCAGCAAGTAAGGGTACTTGCCTGGTTACCTGAATTAGATCCCCAAAACCCACATGATTAAAGGAGAGAGCCAACTTCTGAAAATTGTCCTTTGACCTCCACATACATAGCGTGGTACGCACACACCCACACACACAAATAAATAATGTAAAAAAAAATTAAAAGCCAAGTGGACATGACAACCTGCCTATGATCCCAGCACTTAGGGGGCAGAGACGGGGAATCTCCAAGCAAACTGGCTACCTACATTGGCCAAACCAGTGAAATCCCGATTCAGCAAGTGATACTACCTCAATATATAAGGTAGAGAATGATCAAGGAGAACACCTAATGTCAACCTCTGGCCTCCACATGAATGGGCATGCATGCATAGTCACATACATGCAAACACATATTCACATACATATGCACACAACATACATACACACATGATAAAGAGAAATACCTATCCAGGTATAGGAGATGTTTAGAACACCAAACAGACAACACCAGAAAAGAACTTCCCCACTCCTTCACCTGGTAGCTCACGCCTTTAATCCTACTATACAGGACGCCAAGGCAGGCAGATCTCTGTGAGGTTTAGGCCTATCTGCTCTACATAGCAAGTTCTAGGCCAGCCACAGCTTCATAGTGAGACCCTGTGTCCTTGTTTGCTGTCTGTGTGACTAAAACCAACTCAGAGAGGAAAGAGTTTATTTCATCTTACAAGTTATAGTCTATCCTTGAGGTAAGACAAGGCAGGAACTCAAGGCAGGAACCTGGAGGCATGTTCTGAAGCAGAAATCATGGAGGAACAGTTCTTACACTACAAAGAATCAATGAAACAAAACGTTGGTTCTTTGAAAAGATAACCGGGATCAACAAACTCTTAGCCAAACTAAGCAATGAAAAAAGAAACAATATTCAAATTAATGAAATCAGAGATGCAAGAGGAGTCATTATAAGAGATACTTATGAAACTAAGAAAATCATTAGGATATGCCTTTTAAACTTACATTCCAGAAAAATTAGAAAATCTAAAAGAATCTGATGGTTTTTATATACATATGACCTACTGAAATTAAACCAAGATGGGGTAAATAATTTAACCAGGTCTACAGCAAGCAATGAGATTGAAGAAGTATAATTTTTTTAATTTTATGTGTATGAATGTTATGCTTGTATGTAAGTGTACTTGTGTCTTGCAGTACCCTCAGAGGCCAGAGGAGGCATTGGAGTCCCTGGAACTGAAGTTATGGATGGTTGTTAGCCATCATCTGGGTCCTGGGATCAAACCTGAGTCTTCTGCAAGAGCAGCCAGTACTCTTTACTGCTGAGCCATCTCCCCAGGTCCCTGAAGCAATATAATTTTTAAAAATCTCCTGATAGTTGGTGAGAAGGCTCAGCAAGTAAAGCACTCATTACTCAAACCTGTGGACCTGAGTTTGATCCTCAGAACCCCCTGTAAAGGTGGAAGGAGAGGATCAACTGCAAAAAGCTGTCCTCTGACTTCCACATGCATGCTGTGGTATACGCACCTACTCACACATCATGTACACACACACACACACACACACACACACACACACACACACAGAGCAATAATAACTTTCATATTGTTTTTTTAATCTCCTGACTAAAAGAAGCCCAGGCCCAGATGAATTAACTAGTGAATTCTACCAGATGTTTAAAGAAGAACTGATCCCAATCTTCTCAAACTATTCCACAAAATAGAAAAGGAAGAAATGCTACCAAGCTCTTTTTATGAAGTCATTATTACCCTGCTATCAAAGCCAGATAAAGACACACAAAAAAACGTTAAATTGTAGACCAATCTTCCTGAAGAACATAGAGACAAAAATGCTTAATAAACACTTAGAAACTAATCAAGATCACTACAAAAAAAGATGGCTCATCACGATCAAGTTGGCTTCATTCCAGAGATACAGAGATGGTTCAACAAATGCAAGTCAGTAAGTGCAACACATAACATAAATGGAAACAAAGAGTAAAATCACATGATAATCACGAAGACAAGGAAAGGCTGCTCACAGAATCCCATAGCCATCATGAAAAGCCCTGCGGAGACCAGGATTAGAAGGAACGTGCTCAGTAAAGGCAATATACAAAAAGCCATAGTCAGCATTATACTAAATAAAGGGAAACTCAAAACATTTCTACTAAAATCAGGAACAAGGCCAGGGTGTCCTCTTTCTCCACTCTTATCTGATGTAAAGCTTGAAGTCTTCACTACAGTAATAAGGCAAAAAATAAAATAAAATAAAAGGGATACAAATTGGAAAAAAAGCAAAATATCCTAATTTGTAAATCATATATATGGACATACATAAGAACCCTAAATAAGAGACTCCACCTAAAAAAAAAAAAAAGCTGAGACCTGATAAACACCGTATTCTTTCAGCAAAGTGGTAGCATAGAAATTAACATAAAAATCAATAGCCATACTATATAGCAATGACAAACTGAAAAAGAAACCAGGATAACAATCCCATTCACAATTACCTCAAAAAAATAAAAAGTAAAATGCAGGCTGGGTGTCCCACACACCTTTAGTCCCAGCACTTAAAAGGCAGAGGGGCAGTTAGATCTCTGGGAGTTTGACCCAGCCTAGTCTACATAGCAAATTCCAGGCCAGCCAGGAATACATTGTAAGACCCTGTCTCAAAATAAATAAGTAAATAAATAATATAATATAATGCCTTGGAATAAGCCTTACCAAAGAAAGTGAAAGACCTCTGCAATTAAAAAATTTTAAGAACAACAGAAGGTGGAAAAACCTCCAATGCTCATGTATTGAAGCATTAATACTGTGCAAAGGGCCATTTTACCCAAAGCAAATTACATATTCAATGCAATCCCATCAAAACTCCAACACCGTGGCTGGAGAGATGGCTCAGCAGTTAAGAGCACTGGTTGCTCTTGCAGAGGACCCGGGTTCAAGTCCCAGCACCCACATGGCAACTAACAACTGTCTGCAACTCCAGTTCCAGGGAAATCCAATGCCCTCTTCTGACTCCTCAGGCACTGCACGACACAGGTGCACTTACATGCAGGCAATGCACATAAAATAATAATTATAAAATTAAACAAAAAAAAACTCCAACACCATAAGCCAGGCATGGTGATACATGCCTTTAATCTCAGCATGTGGGAGGTGAAGGCAGGCAGAGCTCTGTGTGTTTGAGGCCAGCCTGGTCCACAAGTTCGAGGCCAACCAGGGCTACATAATGAGACCCTGCCTCAAAAAAAAAAAAATCCCGGGCGGCAGGAGGCAGAGGCAGACAGATCTCTGGGAGATCCAGACCAGCCTGATCCACATAGTGACTTCCAGGTGGGCTGGAGCTAGGGAGACCTGTCAGAAACAAAACAAAACAACAACAAAAAATTCCACCATCATTCTTTACAGTAAATAAGTAAACAGTATTAAATTTTATATGAAAGCACAAAAAGACCCCAGGTACCCAAAGCAACCTCAACAAAAAATAATTCTGGAGTTATCACCTACCTGATTTCAAGTTATACTATACAGCTATAATAACAAAAACAATATTGCATTGGCACTAAAACGGACATATAAATTAATGTAATAGAATAAAGACCCAGATATAAACATACACAGTATAGTTACCTGACTTTTGATGAAGACGCAAAAAAACGCACATTGGAGAAAAGACAGCCTCTTGGACAAATGGTGCTTAGAAAACTGAATGTATTCATGGAGAAGAATGAAATTAGATCGCCTAAAAATCTCTCACAAAATGTCAACTTCAAATGTATCACAGACTTTAACTTACAGTGTGAAATTCTGAAAATGCTACAGGAAAAGGTAAGAAAAAAACACTTCAAGATAGGCACAAGTACTTTCCAAATAGGACTCTAGTTGCTTGGGAAATAAGGCAAATAGAACATCATGAAATTATAAGATTCTTTACAGCAAAAGAAATAGTCAATTGAGGCCAGGTGTGGTGTCACACGCCTTTAATCCCAGCACTCGGGAGGCAGAGGCAGGCAGATCTCTGTGAGTTCGAGGCCAGCCTGGTTTCCATAGTGAATCCAGGCCAGCTAGGGCTACAGGGAGACCCTGTCTCAAAAAGACCAAAAAAAAAAAAGAGAGAGAGAGAAAGAAATAGTCAATTGAATGAAAAACAGCCTACAGAATGAAATAAAACCCTTGCCAGTTTTAAATCTGACAGAGGATTAATATCTGGCATTACAAAGAACTCTAAAAACAAAACAAGAAATCAGAACTGGAGAGCTGGCTCTCCAGTTAAGAGCACTGGTTGCTCTTGCAGAAGACCCAGACTCGGTTCCCAACACCCATAAGACAGCTAACAATAGTCCATAACTCCAGTTCCAGAGGATGTGAAACCCTCTTCTGCCTCCACAGGCATTTGCACACACAACATGGGTGCCCTTTAATACATGCATGCAAAACATTCATACATGTAAAATAAAAATAAATAATTTAAGAAAAAAACAATCCCATCAATAAATAGACTAGTGAACTGAACAGACAATGTCAAAAGACAATGACCAATAAACATATTAAAAAGTACTCAACTAATTGAGATTCTGAGGCAATCATTAAGAAAACAAATAACCACAATGCTGGTGAGGATTGGGACAAAAGAGAACCCTCAAATACTGCTGGTGGGAATCTAAACTAATCTAGCCACCATGGAAGTTAATATGAAGGTCTCTCAAAAAACTAAAATTAGATCTTCCATATGAGCCAGCTAAACCACTCCTGGGTGTTTACCCTGCAGACTCCAAGTCAACATTTCACAGAGGTGCACGCACATTGAAGCTTATTCAAGCACTATTTTCAATAGTTAAGTTATGGAACCAACCTAGATGTCCAGGAACAGAGGAATGGGTAAACAAACTGTGATATGTATAAACAATGGAATTTATGTAAGCATAAAGAAGAACTAAGTTTACTGGGCATGGTGGCCCACGCCTTTAATCCCATCACTCAGGAGGCAGAGGCAGGCAGATCCCTGTGAGTTCAAGCCCAGCTTGGTCTACATAGCAAGTTCCAGGTGAGCTGGGGCTTCAGGGAGACTTTGTCTCAGAAAGATAAAAAAGAAAAGAACAAAGTTATGTCATTTGCAAGAAAATGGATGCAACTAGAGAAAGTCATATTAAAGGAATTAAGCCAGTCTCAGAAAGACAAATATTTTATTTTTTCTCTCATTCGTAGCTCCTAGGTTTCATAAAGATGCTGTGTGTATGTGCGTGTGTGTGTGTGTGTGTGTGTGTGTGTGTGTGTGTATGTGTGTGTGTGTGTATGTGTGTGTGTGTGTATGTGTGTGTGTGTGTATGTGTGTGTGTGTGTATGTGTGTGTGTGTGTATGTGTGTGTGTGTGTATGTGTGTGTGTGTGTATGTGTGTGTGTGTGTATGTGTGTGTGTGTGTATGTGTGTGTGTGTGTGTGTGTGTGTGTGTGTGTGTGTGATACAGTAGAAGAAAATCTGTCTAGAAAGACAAAGGAGACTACTGAGTGTATGTTCAATACTTTATATACTTGTAAAACTCTGAATAAATTTAATAAAATAAAATAAACAAAGATCATTGGAACTAATCGAGAATGACTGAAAATCTTGTACATGAGGGCTGTCAACACGGCTTGCAAGGTAAAGATGCTGGCCGCCAAGTCTGACAAACTAAGTGTGATTTCCAGAAGCCATATGGTAAAAGGAGCAAACCCACTGCCAAACGTTGTCCTCTGACTTCTACACAAGCATCTTACCACAAGCTACACACACACACACACACACACATACACAAATAAATAAACAAATAAATAAATAAATAAATAAATATAAAAAACATTTTCTAAAAGTATTCTACAGGAGCTGAAGAGATGGCTCAAGTCTTAAGAGCACTGGCTGCTCTTACAGAGGACCTAGGTTCAGTTCCTAGCACCCACAACATGGTGGCTAACAACCAGCCATAACACTAGTTCCAGGGGATCCCACACCCTTTTGTGGCTTCCATAGGCATTGCACACATGGGTGCATTTACGTATACACAAGCACAATACTCAGACACATAAAATTTAAATAAATGAAAGTATTGTGCATGGCAGGACCAAGTATGTAGCTCCAACTGAACCTCAAACCCCAAACCCCAGGTAGACACTCAGACGCAGAACTCTGCCCCAAGCCCAGACAGTGACCCCTCCCACCATGCCACCACCAGGATCACGTGCGTAGCTTCTCTAAAACCCTAACCTACAGGAAGATAGGCAGCCACCTGCGCCAAGTCCCTAGTCCAGACAGCAACATCGCTTTCTGTACCACACTGGGACCACATGTACACAGATCCCTGCATCCCTTAATCCCAGGTAGGCACCACTAGAACCCTTCCCCCTGCCAGATAGAACTCTCAGAGCCTGTCTTTCTCCCTCTACCAACCATTCCACCCACCATACTGCTCAGAGACCAGGAAGAGTCCTGAGACCTTGACCCCAGGTAGAAACCTCCAACCCAGCCTCACCCCACCCACTACCCGAGGTTGGTGTGGCATCCTTCCCCCACTACTCATGCTCACTGTGACCCCAACCACTGCCAACCAAGGACAACTTTCAGAACTTCAAGAGCCTTCCACAGACTTCTGTATATGGGCAGTGAGAATCTACCAACTCTACAGAAAGTTTCTTCCTGAACTAAGAAGTGTACATACTCCAGCTGTGCAGGAAACACATCTGACACCCCATTGACATATCAACCCCATTGACCTCGAGATTGAACACCAAGCACCATTCGGCAGGTACGCAATCTGACAAGGCAACAGCAAAGAAAAATCAAAGCAACCACTTAACAAAAGTGAGACCAGATATCCATACCAAGAAACACCACCAACAACCGAATTCCAGGAACATAGGACCAATCACAAAAAACATAAGCAGTGTGAATGACCAAAATGATATGTCTCCTCCGGATATTAGTAGGCCCATCTCAAAGTCCCCTGTGAAAAGCAACTTAGCTGATGCACAAGACAATGATTTTTAAAATAGTGGTTATATTTGAGTTCAAGGAACTCAAAAAGACATGTATAAATTCCAGAATGAAGACTGTGAAAAGACAAACAGCTGCGTGAAATAAAGAAAGCAATCCAAGACATGAGAGCAGCATTTAATGAAGAAATAGGATTTCTGAAGAAAAGGTAAGCCAAAATAAAACTTGAAATGAGAAACTCAATCAGTAAAATTAAAAACTCAGTAGAAACCCTCACCATAGAATGGACAAGTCAAGAAACAGACTATCAAGCCTTGGATCACTCAAAGAAAATGTTAAATAAGAAAAAATCAAATCTACAAATCACAGGCACCGAAGGAGAAGAAACACATGTTCAAGGCACAAAATAGTAGAAGAAAACTTCCCAAATCTGTGAATTTCAAGGTTCAAGAGGCATACAGGACAGCAAATAGGACTAGAGAAACTCAGCATGTCACATAATAATCAAAACATTAGACATGCAGAAAAAAAAAAAGGATACTGAAATTTTCACGAGAGAAAGACCAAATCACAGCACCCACAACAGTTCCCACAACACCCACAACAGTTCTCACAACAGCACCCACAATCACAAATAAAGGCAAGTCCCTCAGCGTAATACCTGACTCTTCAGTGGAGACTTTGAAAGCCAGGAGGGCATGGACTGATGTTCTACAAGTTCTTAAAGTCCACAGATACAAACTCCAGCTATTATATCCAGCAAAATTATCAGTGGTGATAGAGGAAGAAAGGAAAACTTTCCATCATAAAAGAAATTTTGCTCACCTCCCTCTGCTTCCCTGGGCCTGCACAACCTGCCAGCCTCTCTCCTGGGCAAGTCCATCCCACCCTCCAGTGCCTTGACTCCCCCAGCCTCTTTCACCCTCCCACCTCCCCTGCCCATCTCTCCTCCTAGCCTGAGTACTGTCCCATTCCTTGTCTTGGCACCCCAGACACTGGGGAACCACCACTGCTTCCTGATTCTTTGCATCCAGACCAACCCAGTCACTTCTCCTGGTCCCCAGGAGTCCTCTGGGCGTGGTCCTGCCCTCACCTCCCTCTGCGTCCCTGGACTTCACCACCCACCAGCCTCTTTCCTGGATCCCAGGGCTTCCTGATCCTTTGCTTCCAGTTCCTCCCTACAGTCCCCAGGAGGCCTTGGGGCCTCTTCCCACCCCCATCTCCCTTTGCATCTCTGGGTGGCATGGCACCAGCTGCCCAAGACAAGCATCTTTCCTGGGCCCTGTTCCCAGGCCAGTCCAACCCCTCAAATTCCTGAGGACAACATCTTTCTTGGAGGGATCTAGACCTTAGGAGAAAGCCTGAGAGCATCTGATCCTCATCTGACTTTGGCCTCTGTGGGAACTCTGAAGACAAAAGCAATCTAGCCACTCCAATATAAAATCAAAAGAGATAATCAGGAGCTTAGGTGAACCAGCTTTTCATGCCCAAAAAGTAAACCACAAAGGCACATAAAGTTTACAAAAAGAAGCAGGCCTAAACTTGAATGCTTGAGTCTCACACAAGAAACTACAAAAGAAATTCACATGTCAAAATCAGAGAAAAAATAATAACATGAAAAACCAAAATAACATATCCCCACCAAATACCAATAGTCCTCTAGAGGAGTACAATGAGAACCCCCTAGAGATAATGGAGGACACGGAACTCAAAAGAACAATTATAAACATGATAAAAGAATTCAGTGAATTTAAAGAACACACAAACAAAGAAATCAAAG
>NW_008337764.1:387466-387795 GCF_000622305.1 Nannospalax galili | reverse complement strand
CAGGAAGGAGAAGAATCCCAAGACAATGGCATGGACCAGATCTTCAACAGAATCGTGGAAGAAAATTTGCCAAAATTAAAGAAAGACATGCCCATACAAATACAAGAAGCATATAGAACACCAAACAGACAGAACCAGAAAAGAAACTCACCACGGCCACATCATAGTAAAAACACTAAACAGAATGAAGAGACAATACTCACTGAAAGCTGAAAATGAAAAACAACAAGTCACATATAAAGGAAAACCCATCAGGATCACAGCTGACTTTTCAATGCAAACTATAAAAGCCAGAAGAGCCTGGACCAAAGTATTCCCAGTGTTAAATG
>NW_008337764.1:385812-387016 GCF_000622305.1 Nannospalax galili | reverse complement strand
AGTTAACCAAGAAGATAATACAGTCCTTAACATATATGCACCAAATTCTGGTACATCCAAATTCATAAAAACAACAATACAGGACTTTAAGACACAGATTAACTCATCTCAGTAAGAATATGGGACTTTAATATCCCACTGCCGCATTGGACTGGTCAGTTGGACAAAGAATAAACAGAGAGACATCTAAATTAAACGATCCATACATCAAGTAGATCTAACAGACATCTTTCGAATATTCCAGCAAAGCACTAAAGAATACACTTTCTACTCACCACCCCATGGAACTTTCTTCAAAAATTGACCACATACTGGGCCACAAAACAAACCTCAACAAATACAAAAATATTGAAATAATTCCACGCATTCTATCAGACCACAATGCAAAAAAGCTTAAAATCAACACCAGAAGAAGCCCTAGTCACCACATGAACACATGGAGATTAAACAAGACACTCCTGAATGATGAATGCTTCAAAAGAGAAATTAAGAAAGAAATAAAAGTCTCCTGGAACTAAATGAAAAGGACAATACAACACAACAAAACCTCTAGGTCATGCTGAAACCTGTCCTTAGAAGGAAGTTTATAGCTCCAAGTGCCTATATTAAAAAATCAGAAAGAGCCAGGTGTGGTGGTGCATGCCTTTAATCCCAGCACCACTCAGGAGGCAGAACTCTCTGAGTTCAAGGCCAGCCTCATCTACATAGTGAGCTCCAGGACAGCTGGGGCTACAAGGAGACCCTGTCTCAAAAAGACCAAAAAAAAAAACCTCAGAAAGAAGACAAATAAATGAGTTAACATTGCAACTCAAGACACTTGAAAAGCAACAACAAATGAAACCCAAACCCAGCAGACAAGAAAAAACAACAAAAATCAGGGCAGAAATTAATGAAATCAAAACAAAAAAAAACAATACAAAGAATCAACAAATCCAAGAGCTGGTTTTTTGTAAAGATAAACAAGATTGACGGACCACTAGCCCAGTTAACCAAAAGAAAGAAAGAGCAGCTCCAAATCAACAAAGTCAGAGATGAAAGGGGAAACATCACAACAGACACCAGAAAGATACAGAACATTACAAGGGAATACTTTAAAAACCTATATGCTACTAAATTTGAAAACCTAAAGAAATGGATGGATATCTAAAGGCATGGGAGCCGCCAAAACTAAACCAAGAAGAGATTAACAGCTTAAACAGACCCA
>NW_008337764.1:384285-384745 GCF_000622305.1 Nannospalax galili | reverse complement strand
CCTACCAAAAGCCATTTATAGATTCAGTGCAATGCCAATCAAAATCCCCATGACATTTTTCACAGAATTGAAAAAAAACATCCTAAGATTCATATGGAAGCACAAAAGACCTCAGATAGCCAAAACAATCCTGAGCACTAAGAGCAATGCCAGAAGGATTACTATACCAGATTTTAAGCTGTTTTACAGAGCTATAGTCATAAAAACAACATGAACTGACACAAAGATAGACCCACAGATCAATGGAATAAAATTGAAGACCCAAATACGAGTAAATACGATTTCAGCCACGTGATATTTGACAAAGGGGCCAAGAACATTCACTGGAGGAAAGACAGCATGTTCAGCAAATGGTGCTGGAAAAACTGGATCTCCACCTGTAGAAGAATCTTTCACCCTGCACAAAAGTCAGTTCTAAATGGATCAAAGACCTCAACGTAAAGCCTGAAACTCTGAAACT
>NW_008337764.1:383423-383946 GCF_000622305.1 Nannospalax galili | reverse complement strand
ACTTGTTCAACCCTTTGGAAAGCAGTGTGGAGAACTCTTAAAAAACTGCAAATGAACCTACCATTTGACCCAGTTATACCAACTCCTTGGCATATACCCAAAAACTCATCCTATTGCAGAGACACTTGTACATCCATGTTTGTTGCTGCTCTTTTCACAATAGCTAAGAGATGGAAGCAACCTAAGTGTCCCTCAATTGACAAGTGGATAATGAAAATGTGGTTCATTTATACGATGGAGTTTTACTCAGCAAAAACAGAAAGATGAAATCATGAAATTTGCAGGCAAGTGGATGAAACTAGAAACTGTTATACCAAATGAAGTAACACAGACTCAGGAAAAAAAAACAACATATATTCTCCCTCATATGTGGATCCTAGAACCAAACCCTGATAAGTAAGTATGTATCCAGACACAACTACAGGAACCAGGAAAATGGAAAGGAAACAGGGAGGTAAAGGAAAAGAAATAAAAAGAACCTGAAAGAGAAGAACAGTAGGAAACAGGCCTTAATAAGGGAGAT
>NW_008337764.1:381581-382322 GCF_000622305.1 Nannospalax galili | reverse complement strand
AGCAGACCCCAATCTTATCTAAAGGAATATTGACAACTGATTGCTGCTAAATGAGGAACAGCTGACCTTCCTAAAACAAAGACCTCTAGATGGGCTGACTAGATTCACCAGAAGGGCAAGTAGTGGGGATTGGCTGGGGTTGCCGACAACACAGCAGGCAGAAGCAAGGATACCAGAGTATAAGGGCTCTAGTGGGGGAAGGGAGGCTATGGGAGGGTGCCATCTGGGAAGTGAGTGTATAGTTGAATAAGATGGTTTGGGATGTCCTGTGTGATATACGCACACAAAAAAATCAACAAATTTTTTAAAAATGTATTATATTTGAGGAGGAAGCATGGAAATTTACATCATGCTAATTAGTAGCAGTGATAAACATTACCATTGAAATCTGCCCAATGACTTTATAGACATACACGGGCGCCAAGGATCCAAGTGCAACCGATTATGACTAGTAATAATCAGATACATACAGATTAGAGATGCATGTGCCAGCATCTCAGTGTTATTAACAAAAACAATGAGTCTTTCTGCAGGGAACAATATATTCTAAATATATTTATTTAGAAGGTTAAAAGGTTTTAAAGGTTAAAAACTCATTCAATTTTATCTCTTACAGGGCATATATTGAGTTCAAAATTGTATAACTGTATTAATTCAACTGTGAACCTAGAAACTTGCAGCCACTTGTGAAAGAGATGTACTCTTGCTCTGGAGTGTGTTACTGAATATGTTAAAGCTGTA
>NW_008337764.1:368083-381297 GCF_000622305.1 Nannospalax galili | reverse complement strand
TGAGTACAATATTGTATAACTGTAATAATTCAACTGTAAACCTAAAAATTGCAGCCAATTTTGAAAGAGATGCATCTTAGCTCTGGAAATTGTTATTGAATATGTCAATACTGTTGTAAGGAAATACTTCTTCTAAGCATGTGGTACTAAATAAATAATTTTTTAAAATATTTTTTAAATATTGTACCTTGTAGGTAGATTAGAAGACTTTCAAAGAAGCTAGGCATGGTAACATGTATCTGTAATCCTGGTACATGGGAGGCAGAAGCAGGAAGATCATGAGTTCAAAACCAGTTTCTAGTAGATGAGGCCAGGTATAGTTATTAATTAATTGATTGATTAAATGCTTTAAACATCCTGGTGACCCTAAAAGTCAGTTCTGTTTCTTCTAGTCTATGAGGATCCATCTGAGCATCTTTACTACTCAAAGAATGAATGTACCAATAAAAAAAATATTTACCTATAACACATTCCTTTCATCAACAAGACTTAAAAGATCACACAGACCTTTTCCTGCCTGATATTCCAAAACTGTGAAAAGCTGAAAAGAAGGGGGGTCTCCCAGGAGACAGATTACCAACATGAGTGCTGCCTTCTCACATGGGTGCTGTTATAACGGTCCCCATACTGAAGGTCTCACATGCCTAAGTGACTCTGGGGAAAACAAAACAAGAAAGGAGCACAAACAGGACTCCTTCGGTGAGAGCCTCAAATCTCTCCCCAGTCCATAAGAAATAGGAGAATACCCACAGATCAGCAGACAAATAATATTCAAATTTCAGTCACTTGGTCCTTTACTTTGGACCAGCCAGAACTGAGTCTTTTTCCATGAATTCTTTACAACAGCTAGCGCTGACCCTGTGAGATGGAGAGATCTCTCCCGAGATAGAGTGTATCCCTTCTTTCAGACTGCAAAGGGATCTTCAACGGATGCTGGCACCAGCAGATGGCAGTGACTCCTGCTTCCCCACCTGCCACGGTATCAATCCCATCTTTCTTCATAATCAAGCATCATCTACAGCGTTGATGCTAATACAGAGAGATGCTAAAGACAAAAGACATCCCCAAACACGGATAAGCACAGAGAAAGTTTCAGATATAGACAGACATTGGGACACAGCTATAAAAGGTCTGTCACTTCATCTCTCAATTTATTGTTTAATTATTGAGTATAATTTTCTTTCTGCTCTCACAAAATGTTTCTCTCTGTTCTGTTCAGTCCAACTGGCACCATCCCTCCAGACCATTCACCGACTATGCCTTTCTCCAAAGCTCTTCCTCACTGACAGCTCACTGCTGCCTTTCATGTGAGCCTGAGATGGTTAGAGTGTCTTGGAGCTCAGTGGCATTCTTTCTGTGCTCTGTTGTGTGTGGTTCTTGCCCAGTCACCCCCAACTTCAGGATGAGCTCTCTGTCCAAAATTCAAAGGTTGGGTTGAGTAAAGCTATAATCTGATTGTTGGGTTAATGAGTATTTTTTAATATTTTATTTATTATTTTTTAAACATTTTATTTATTTTTATTTTATGTGTATGAGTGTATTACCTGCGTGTATGTGAGTGCACCCATGTCATGCAATGCTGCGGAGGTCAGAAGAGGGCTTCGGATTCCCCTGGAACTGGAGTTAAGGACGGTTCGTAGTGGCCATGTGGGTGCTGGGAATCGAACCCGGGTCCTCTGCAAGAATAATCAGTGCTCTTAACTGCTGAGCCATCTCTCCAGCCCCAGTTAATGAGTATTTTAAGCAGGTAAGTCAAACTCATTATTAATAAGGTCTCCTTGAGCTGGGCCGTGGCGCCTGACTTTAGTCCCAGCACTCAGGAGGCAGAGGCAGGTGGATCTCTGTGAGTTTCAGGCCTGCTGAGGCTACAGGGAGACTCTGTCTCAAAACTACCAAAAAATAAATTAAAAAAAAAAAATAAGGTTTTCTTATGGAAGTTTCTCATCAGATTTAGTAACAACATTTTCTCATTGCATATGTATATGTTCATTTCAATGTAATTGGTCTCTAGATTATTTTCAGTTTCAAAGGCTTATTGTAAAATTCAGAAAAGGACAAATTATTACACTGGTCTTCTAAATACAAACAAAAGAAGATGTCCTTTGAGTTGATTTTCAGAAAACGGGATTTTTGAAAGTTTCCTTCATTTGGGGCTGGAGAGACAACTCAGTGGTTAAGAGCACTAGTTGTTCTTGCAGAGGACCCGGGTTCGAATCCCAGCACCCACATGGCCGTTAACAACTGTCCCTAACTCCAGTTCGGGGGGATCCGACCGCCTCATCTGGTCCTCCCTGGGTATTGCACGGCTCAGGTGCCCTTACCTATACCCATAAATACATATAAAATAAAGACAATAAATAATTTTTTTAAATAAATAACATCACCATGCAAATTTTCCCATGTGCAAATGTTTCTAGTTCCCTGAGCAAGAAGAGAAGGGCAGCGCAGCATCGTAAGCAGCGTCAAGTGTAGGTGGAAGAGACTGCTGCCTGGTCTTTGTCTTCCGCCGGCTTTTCTCGGGTACTCACCTTCCCACGGTACACTGCCCCAGGACCCCAAACTCCTTTCTTTCGTGTAATCACTCTCCCGCAACTACCTTTTGTTAAAACGATATACACGTTCCCGGACCTAATCTTTAGATTTTCCCTTTTCGTGCTGTGAAGTCTCATTATACACGCTGAATACATTTTTTTAGTGTTTCCCTAGGGAAGGAAAACACTTGCCTGATAAACGGCGGCACTGAAAAAGCAGTGGGAACCTTTGTAGAGTCTTGGTATCAAAATTTGACTCGTCTAGTTTCAGAACTTGCACTTGGGCTGAGGATGTAGCTGTTGGTAGAGTGTTTGTACAGCAAGTATGAGACCCTAGATTCAACCCCAGGCTCCACATAAACCAGCTGTGGTGGTACACACCTGTAATCCCAAGCACTCAGGAGGTCGAGGCAGGAAGACCAGAAGTTCAAGGTCATACCCAGCTAGGTAACTGGGTTCAAGGCCAACCTGAACCACCTGAGACCCTGCCTCAGAAAAGAAAAATTACATTTAGCTCCACAGCGTTTTTGTTGTGTTGTTTTGTTTTGCTTGGCTTTTGGTTTGCTTTGTCTTTTAAGGTTTTTTAAAAGATTTTATTTATGCATATGTCTGCTACATGCATGCAGGTGCCCACAGAGACCAGAAGTCCCATAGAAGCCCCTGGAACTGGACTTAGAGGTGGTTGTGAGTCACCTGATGAGGGTGATGGGAATCAGACGCAGGGCCTCTAAAGGAATAGCAAGTGTTCTTCACCACTGAGCTGTCTCTCCAGCCCTGATTACTGTTTGTCGTTTGGGAATGAGGTCTCACATTATAGCCCAGGCTGGCCTCAGACTTGAAACAGTCCTCCTGCCTCAGTCTCCTGAGTGCTGGGATTACAGGCATGAGTCACTATGCCCTGTCTTTTTAATTTGTGTGGGGGGGATGTAGTGGGGGGGGTAGGTCATAAGACAGCCTTTCGGAGTCAGTTCTCTCCTTCTGCGCTACTGAGGCAGGCTTTCTCTTCTCTGCCATGCCGCACTCCAAGCTAGCTGACTCAGGAACTTCTCGGAGAGTCTTCTGTCTCATCCTCCATCTTGACTCTCCTTTCTCTGCCTCCCATCTCACCACCTAGGAGTACTGAGATCATAAATCTGCACCACCACATCAGGTTTTTCTTTACTGGGTTTCAAGGGATTGAACTGAAGTTGTCAAGCTTGAACCCAATTTTTACCCACAGAACCATCTCACTGACCTACATATAGGTTTTGCTTATGCTTTTTGGTTTTTATGTATATGTTTTGCCTGCATGTATTGTAAGTGTACCACCTGTGTGTAGTGCCTGAAGAGACAGGAAGAAAGCATTGGATCTCTGGGAACTGCAGTTACAGAGGTTGTTAGCTGTCATGTGGGTGCCAGGAACCGAACCTGGGTCCTCTGCAAGAGTGGCCAGTGCTCTTAACTGCTAAGCCAATTCTCCAGCCCCCAATTTATTTATTTTTGAGACAAAGCTCCACTATCTAGCTCTGAACTGGAACTCACTATGTAGACCAGACTGGACTTGATCTCACAGAGCTCCATCTGCCTCTGCCTCCCAAGTGCTGGGATTACCTAGTTTATGTACAGGTTTGGAAACAGGATAGTAACACCAATTTTGATTCTTTGACAGAATGAACTATTAAACTGTTAAACACATTATTCAAATCACATCCTTTACTAATATTTTGAATTGATATTTGTGGGAAAGAGTGTTCAGTAAAGCATAGACAACTGCTGGACAGGAAACCATGAGGCCTGACTGGAACCCCTACTCCAGCTTTACTCAATTCTGGGATTGATTATCTCTGTCTTTTAACAATAGAGGATCATGAGAACTCTACACAGATGAGTGACATCACTATTCTATGAATTTGTATTGCTGTCCAATAAGGAAGATTGTGTTTTTCAGTGCCTGGGTTGTGACCAGGGCCTGGCACATTTCTGTACAAATCCTCTCTGAGGCGTTGTCAGTGCCAGGTCTCTCTCTTTGTGTCCGCTTCTTCCTTCCTCTCTCTCAAGTCTCTGCTCTCCCCTCCTAACTCTCTCCATTTCTGTTTGTAAAAGGAGTTAATTGCTAATTTGTCTCTTCTGGGGATATTAATGAATCAAAAGTACATAGAGTGGTGGTCACTCTGCAGATTCCAACTTCTATGCTTTAAAATCTATAATAATGGCTGGGCAGAGTGGTGCATGCCTTTATCCCAGCACTCTGGAGGCAGAGGTAGGTAGATCTCTGTGAGATCAAGGTACCCTGGTCTACATAGTGATTTCAAGGTCATCTGGGGCTATAGGAAGACCCTGTTTAAATATATATTTTTTATATATATATATAATCATGGCAGTGACCCAGAGAGGAAAGTCTTAACACTCAGAGGGAAAGGAAATTCTATTAATATTTGTAGCTAACTGAAGAGGAAAAAGAAAAAGTAGGAAAACAATGACAGGAAGACTGCATCTGGAGTGAACTCATCAAATAAAGATGTTCAGTATTACAAACTCCTCCCTCCCTTCATTCCTCCCCTCAAGAGGCTCTGCGATCTAAGGACAGTATTAAAAAAGTACTCCTTTCCGGTTGAATGTGGGTAGGCTCGAACTCATACTTTGAGTGGTCTATAATTCACTAAGAGCAGGAAATTTTGCAAAAGTACTAACTAGTGCTAAATAGTAATTAGAGAACCGTCTCAGCTGGGATGTACCTCAGGGCAGAGCACTTGATGCACATTCCCACAGCTCTAAGTTTAATCCTCAGCACTTGGATAAAAAAGAAAAGACCGCCAACATTCTCTAACACAGGCAAGAAAACAGTATGAAAAGTAAGACATTAAGAAATATGTTGAGGGAAAAATAGTCATTGAAATAACAAAGACAATCTGAAAGAAATATAGACCCATGAAGAAAATAGAGGAAATCTTTGTCAGTGTGTCCCACTACTATCCAAAGGAAAGAGCATCACTGAAATGAAGACCAACATACTCCGTTAGGTAAAGATGCATTTGATGGACCATATTTAACCCAACAGAACCTACTGCAGCTTAAATTGCATGTGCTCTATCAAATTCCCTTGGCTCTGATTCAGAAATAGAAAATGTACATATGCAATTCCTAATTTGGTTTCTAAGTATTGATAAGTAGGTGCCTTGGGTAATAGACATGCCATTTCAGTCATAGGAATGCAATCTCTACTGTAAATTAATGAACTGTTTAGTTTGTTTCTAAATCATTCTCTTGGATACTGAACAGTGCAAACTGATTTCCTAGGGTCCTATTCCCTAGGAAAATGTGACTAGTAAGGCTACTAAATATAAAAACCTTAACACCATGCCTCAGTGGCCCCAGAAAGCTAGAGCACTCAATGACACCCCAGCCAGAGCTGTCATCTGAGCTAATCATTTCACCCAGGACTGCTCAAGGCCAGGTTAAAAATTTCTAGAGGAATTCCAGGTGTGGTGCACGCCTTTAATCCCAGCATTTGGGAGGCAGAGGCAGGTGGATCTCTGTGAGTTCAAAGCCAGCCTGGTCTACACAGTGAGTTCCAGGACAGCTGGGGCTACAGGGAGACCCTGTCTCAAAAAGACCAAAAAAAAATCTGGAGGAGCTAGTGTGGGAGCTTAAGCCCTCAGTACTTCCCAAAGTTGAAAAGCAGAAGAGACCAGAATCCATAACTCACATGTGGAAAATCTTGGGGGTCAACTTTCTGAAGCTCAGCTGTCATTATATTCCTGGGACTAAAATGGTTGGTTGGTTGGTTGGTTGGTTGGTTGGTTGGTTGGTTGGTTGGGTAGGTTGATTGGGTTGGTTGGTTGATTGGGTTGGTTGGTTGGTTGGTTGGGTAGGTTGATTGGGTTGGTTGGTTGGTTGGTTGGTGGGTTGGTTGGGTAGGTTGATTGGGTTGGTTGGTTGGTTGGTTGGTGGGTGGGTTGGTTGGTTGATTGGGTTGGTTGGTTGGTTGGTTGATTGGGTTGGTTGGTTGGTTGGTTGGTTGGTTGATTGGGTTGGTTGGTTGCTTGGTTGGTTGATTGGGTTGGTTGGTTGCTTGGTTGGTTGCTTGGTTGGTTTGTTGGTTGGTTGGTTTTCTTTTTATTTTTTTTTTCTTTAAGTCTCTGGGAGTTCATTTGCTTTTTTGTTTGTTTGCTTCTTTGTGTTTTCTAGAGAAAGGGTCTCACATAGCTGATGCTGGCCTCAATCTAAGCACCCAAGAATCATCTTGAACTCCTGATCTTCCTGCCTCCACAACTCAAGTACTGAGAATAAAGGTATGCATGAACCAAAATTCCTGGCTTTAAAATGTTTGGAGTTTCCTGGGTTGGAGGGGTTGTTGTTGGAGGTGGTTGTGGTTTGGGGGTTCCTGAAAAATTCACAGCCAACATTTGTTTACTTGAAAGAGGACAAAATGGAGCTGGAAACATAGCTCAACAGAAAGTGATTGACTCCCATGAGTGAGGCCTTAGTTCAATGCCCAGCACCACAAAAGAAGGCAGCTGGGAGGGTAAGGGGGCCTGAAAGGGAGGGAAGGAGGAAGATCCGATGCACAGCTTCATTCTCCACCCTCACAGCTCCAATTAGATGAAAAAGAAATATTATGAGACACTCTTAGACCAAGAATCAAGGTGATTATTATAGAATTCACACTCTGGAAGCCAAGCCTAGTGGTGCATATCTTTAATCCCAGCACTTTGGAGACAGAGGAAGAGAAATATCTGTGAATTTGAGACCAACCTAGTCTACATAGTGCGTTCCAAGTTAGCCACTGCTACACAGTGAGACCTTGTCTCAAAAAAATTTCACATTTTGGGGCATCCAGCCAGTATCAGGACCATCTGTCTATGATGTCTTGTTTTGTTGAGACAAGGACTTGGTATGTAGCCCAGGCTGGCTTTTAGCAATCCTCCTGCCTCAGCCTCCTGAGTACTGGAATCACAAGCATGTACCACTATGGCCTTCTCCATGTCGTACATCTTCAAAATGATTATCAGATGCTTGCCCTCCCAGACCCCTGCCCTAGGGCAGAATGCTACTCTGCACAGGGTGAAGATAACAGAACCAATTAGGGAGCGTCACATGTTCCCTGTTAATCTCGAACTCCTCCTAAGCAAATATAAATTGTTACAGAGAAAAAGTCAATCAAACCATATCAATCTTCAACATCCTATCTCAAGGATTTTGTTTTCATTTGTGTGTGTGCATGTGTTCTTGTATGTGTGCATATGTTTGTGTGCAGATGATGCACGTGGAGGCCAGAGGACAATGTCAGCTATTGCTCCTCAGGGACTGTCCATCATGCCTTTGTTTTTGTGGGGGGTTTTCTTTCTTTCTTTCTTTCTTTGGTTGGTTGAGTTTGAAGTTTTATGCTTTGGTTTTGTTCTTATTGTTTTTGTTTTCAGACAGGGCCTGTTATTGGCCAGGAAATCACAAAGTAGCTAGACTGGCTGGCCAGGGAGCACAAAGGAGCCGCCCACCTTCCCCTTCCTGCCACTGAGATGGCAGATGCTGGCCACTAGGCCTTTTGCACCTTGGAACTGGGGTATTGAATTCAGGTCTTCCTGCTTGAAAGGAACAGAGTGACAGACGAAGACAACCAATAACACACACATACACACACACACACACACACACACACACACACACACACGTATGCCCGACATAATACATACACACATGAGAAAAGAAATAAAAAGAAAAGAAAAAACTGAGCCAATATTTTCTAAAAGTTTCTGAACTAGCAATGCACCTAATTCAATAAATACTCTTCCCAGTGTAGGTGTTTCCAGGAAACTCCAGCATGTTCTGAAAGGAGTCAGTGGTTATTTTACAATGGTTATAGGAAAAGCTTTCAGGGCACAAAGCTCTGGTTATATACTTTGTCTAAAAACCCAGAAGGTATCAGATGGTTTAGATTTTGCTGGTCAAATGCAATTACTCTTCCCAGCCACCACAGCAGCAGCACAGCTACAGACAGTAAGTGAGCGAAAGTATGTGCTGACAAACTTTAGTTACAAAGTCGCTACCAGAGAACACAGTGTCTCCCTATTGGTCACGTCTCCACTTAAGAACTTTTCCAGGGCTAGAGAGATGGCTCAGCAGTTAAGAGCACTGACAGCTCTTGCAGAGGACCCGGGTTCAATTCTCAGCACCTACATGGCAGCTAACACCCGTCCCTAACTCCAGTTCCAGGGGATTCCATGCTGTGTTCTGACCTCTGAGGCATTGTATGACACAGGTGCACTTGCATACATGCAGGCAATACGCTCATATACATAAAACTATTCAAAAAAAAAAAAAGAACTATTCCATTACTTTTCTAATTTCCGCAGTCTCCTTCTCCAGATCCCTTCAGTTCCATCTCACCTCGATGCTAACTCCTGACTGTCCATTCTCTAGGTAACATAACCCCCACAGATGGAAACCGTCAACTACACCTTCTTGACCCAGTTCATCCTGACAGGAATTCCCTATCCACCCAGGCTAAGGACATTCCTCTTTGTGTTCTTTTTGGTCATCTACATCCTGACTCAGCTGGGGAATGTGCTCATTCTGATCACTGTCTGGGCAGACCCACAGCTGCATGCCCGCCCCATGTATGTCTTCCTTGGTGTCCTCTCCATCATTGACATGGGCATCTCCACTATCATTGTCCCTCGCCTCATGATGAACTTCACTTCGGGCATCAAGCCCATCGCATTTGGTAGCTGTGTGGCTCAGCTTTATTTCTATCACTTTCTGGGCAGCACCCAGTGCTTCCTCTACACGGTGATGGCCTATGACAGGTACCTGGCAATATGTCGGCCCTTGCACTACCCTGTGCTCATGTCTGCTAAGCTGAGCGTCATGCTGGTGGCTGGAGCTTGGGTGGCTGGCTCCATCCATGGGGCCATTCAGGCCATTCTAACCTTCCACCTGCCGTACTGTGGGCCCAACCAGGTAGAATACTTCTTCTGTGACATCCCTGCAGTTTTGAAGCTAGCCTGTGCGGATACCCTAGTCAACGAGATGGTGACCTTTGTGGACATCGGAGTTGTGGTTGCAAGTTGTTTCTCTATGATCCTCATCTCCTACATCCAGATCATTTGGGCCATCCTAAGAATCCGCACAGCTGATGGGCGGCGCAGGGCCTTCTCAACCTGTGGTGCCCACATAACTGTGGTGACCGTTTACTATGTGCCCTGTGCCTTCATCTATCTGCGACCTGAAAGCCACAGCCCCCTGGATGGGGCAGCCGCTCTGTTCCCCACCGCCATCACTCCTTTCCTAAACCCCCTCATCTACACTCTGCGGAACCAGGAGGTGAAGTTGGCTCTGAGGAGGATGATAGCAGGTCAAAGGACTAAGAGTGAAGTCTGAGGCGCCTCTCCTCAGCTAGGGAAACCTCCAGGATTAAATTTACTCTCCTGTTTAGCTTTCACTGAGGAGTCTTTCTTGATTCTTCTCTTTTATGTAGTTACATCAAATTCACACAATAAAAAGAAAATGTAAGGTAAACTACAACTTCCTAGCAGATCCTTCATTTCCCCTCCAGACGGGCAGTCTCCAGCTGCCACAGAAGACTCCTCTTCTGTGAGACCTAAGCCTCCCAAGGGGACACCAAAAGGTGACACATTATGCATCCAGAGGACTGATATTCTGAAGGTATCCACTGAGCTATTTGTTGTCCTGGTTATCATCTGTCAAGCCCTTCTAAGATAAACTATATTTCCAATTGGGCTTATACCTCAACAGGTCATGTTAGACAAAGGACTACAGATGCCTTGCTGTGTTCCTAACTGGAAATTCCTGAGACCACCTCAGGTGTGTGGAGAAGAACTCTTGCCTGAGAAAGTAATAAACCTTCTCTTAAACAGGTGCTTTAACAAACAAACCAAATTAAACAATCCAGAAGAAAGAATGCAATAAAGTCTTCTCAGTTGTTTCAAGAATAAGTTTCACTTGGGGCCCAAGAGATAGCTCAGCAGTTAAGAGCACTGGCTACTCTTACAGAGGACCCAGGTTCAGTTCCCAATACCCACAACAACCGTCTGTAACTCCAGTTCCAGAGGTTCCTGATGCCCTCTTCTGACCTCCTCCGGCATTGCACAACACAGGTACACTTAATACATGCAGATAATACGTTTACAGACATAAATATAAAAATAATAGAATATTTTTATGTGTATGAGTGTATTGCCTGCATGTATGTAAGTGCGCCTGTATTATGTAGTGCCTGCAGACAGAAGAGGTTGTTGGATCTCCTGGAACTGGAGTTATGAACAGTTGTTAACCACCATGTGGGATTGGAACTCAGATCTTCTACAAAAACAGCCAGTGCTCTTGAACTGCTGAGCCCTAAATTAAAAAAAAAAAATTTTAATTGTGCTTGATAGCTTTAGTGTTAACTTGACACACCTGGGTTGAGGGAGCCTCCATTGGGGAATTGCCTCCATTGGACTGGCCTGTGGCCATGTCTGTGGGGCATTTTCTTCATTATTGAGTGATGAAGGAGGGCCCAGCCCACTGTGGGTGGTGCCACCCCTGGGCAGGTGGGCCTGTGTTGCGTAAGAAAGCAGGCTGAGCAGGGGCCAGAGAGCAAGCCAGTAAGCAAAGTTCCTCCATGGCCTGTGCTCCAGCTCCTGTCTCCAGGTTCCTGCCTTGAGTTCCTACCTTGGGCTCCCTGATGAACTGTGACCCGGGTGATGTAAGCCAAATAAACCCTTTCCTCCCCAAGTTGGTAGTGGTCAGTGTTTTGTTACAGCAACAAAGAAACAAACTAGGACAACAATTTTACATGATAGGTAGATGAGAAGACCTTTAATGAAGCCAGGAGTGTGGCACACATCTACAATCTGGGCACATGGGAGGTAAAGACAGGAGGATTAGGAATTCAAAGCTAGTTTAAACTTCAGGGGATTCCATGTGATGGTACTGCAGTAAAGAAAAAACTTCACTCTTAGAATATAATTTTTAAAAGTGAGCTTGATCTGTTCTGAGGTGTTCTAATTCTTCTTAAAACTGTTCTCTCAGAACTGTGCATTGGATTAATGGGTTTCCGCTCATATTAATTGAACAGCATTTCAAGCATGGTATGGAAAAGGCTTGAGCAATCTTTGGCTTTACAGAGACCACATGTTTTTCTGATTCTTCTGAACAGAACAGCACACAAAGCCACAGACAGGTGTCACCAACTGATGCTCATGTGTCGCTTTTGATATTTGTAGGGAACACATTTTCAGCATCATTTTGTTAACAACATCACCATTGCCACATCTCATGCACAAATCCATTGTTCTGAGTCCAGACATAACAGAGTCATAAGGAAATAGGGAACACGGTAGAAGAGTAAAGCTGCAGATTCAAGCTTGTAAGAGTAATTCCATCAGGATTTCAAATCATTGTAGAACTGAGTACATGGTTTTTCTTTCATCAATAGTTTTTCAATATTTCATTATTTTTTACTTTTATGTATATGAGTGCATTGCCTGCATGTATGTAAGTGCACTCACGTTGTGCAATGCCCAAGGAGGTCAGAAGAGGGTGTTGGATCCCCTGAAACTGGAGTTACCAAAGTTTGTTAGCTGTCATATGAGTTCTGGGATTCAAACCTGGGTCCTCTGCAAGTCAGTGCTCTCAACTGGTGAGCCAACTCTCCAGCCTCACATTGTTTTTCTTAAAGATCGGTTAATTCTGAACAAGCAGAGTACTCCATATGTGAACAGAAGAAATACATAATTCTAAATAATCTCAAAATACATGAAAAACCAGGCTTGGTGTTGCACACCTTTAATACCAACACTCCAGGGGCAGAGGCAGGTGGAGCTTTGTAAGTTTGAGGCCAGCCTGGTCTACATAGTTCTAGGCCAGCCAGGGCTAGGTGGTGAGACCCTGTCTCAAAAACCAGAAAAGAAAAAATTCCTATGATTAACAAGATTATATGAAAGTTCAATTTGTAAAGGCTCGTTACAAAGAGTTATTCCTGGCACTAGCCAGAGGCAGACATGCAAGCTTGCCCTATTGCAGAGGCGGATGCAGGAAGCAGTCTCAACATAGTGGAGGGCACTGGGGTACTGCCAGCTACCTCTCTTGGAACACGGGGCCATGCAGAGGGCACAACCAGAAGGTGGCTGTGAACGTCCCACCATGGGGCATCCTCTTGCACCTGTCTTGTGGGGGCCCAGCCTTCAGGCAGACACCAGGCTGTGCTACCATGGTCAGAGCGCCATCATCTCCCAGGTGACCAACCCCAAGGAGGAAGAGCACCAAATGTTGGATGCAAGCAAGAAAGGACTTGGCAAGAAAGAAAATGGCTAGAGACCCAAGGTGGAGGTGGCAGTTTACTGCTCTTGCCAAAACATGACTCCAGTAAGATGTCTTATTACTGGCTCCCTGTGGCCAAGGAAGAAGATGTGAAGGAAAGAAACAAAAAACAAAACAAAACAAAACCAAAAAAAAACCCACGTGATCCATCTGTATCCTTGTGCAAAAGTGAAAAGTGGTATTCTCCTCCCAACTGCAGAATGAGCTCTCTGCCCAAAATTCAAAGGTTGGATTGAGTAAAACTGTAATCCGATTATTGGGTTAGTGACTATTATGTTTTTTTCTAATTTTATTATTATTTTTACTTTTTTATGTGTATGAGTGTATTGTCTGCATGTATGTGAGTGCACCCGTGTCGTGAAATGCTGTGGAGATCAGAAGAAG
>NW_008337764.1:365498-367730 GCF_000622305.1 Nannospalax galili | reverse complement strand
TTTTTTTTTTTTTGGTCTTTTTGAGACAGGGTCTCCCTGGAGCCCTAGCTGGCCTGGATTCACTATAAAGACCAGGCTGGCCTCAAACTCACAGAGATCCACCTGCCTCTGCCTCCCGAGTGCTGGGATCAAAGGCGTGCACCACCACGCCCAGCAAGGTTTTTATATTCTTAATGGAAACTTCTCATTCTCAGATTTAATAGCATCTTCTCATTACACAAGATAAAGGATTGTATTAATCTTCTAAGATCAAAGACAAGAAGATGTGCTTTGAGTTGGTTTTCAGATAATGGGCTTAAGTTTTCTTCATTTGAGAGTGTATAACTAGAATTAGGCACATTGTTTGCATCTAGAACTACGAAAGCTCATCTGCTGAAGCAGAGTCAGCCTTATGGGTTCTTTGCCTCCTTAAAAGCGGCTTTTCTCTTTGGTCAATCAATCCCTAGTAATGGGTGCACAAATCCTCATACTTAAATAATGTGTACATATGTATGTATATGTATGTATGTGTTGTTTTTTTTTTCTTCCCAATGCTAGAATGGCGTCCAAGGTTTTCATATTGCAAGACCTCCCTCCTCTCCCGCTGAGCTACATTCCTAGCCCACTAATGATCTTCTTTGGGCAGTAGGGGGGTACAGGGTCTTTCCTATAGCCCCAGCTAGCCTGGAACTCACTATATAGACCAGTCTGGCCTGGATCTCACAGAGATCCGCCTGCCTCTGCCCCTTGCATGCTGGAATTAAAGGTTTGTTCCACCATGCCTGGCCCATACTGATGATGTTTTATCATCAAAATCATAGTTACATTCAATTCGACGAGTACTAATGATTCTATCTTTTTTCAATATGCTTATACAAGATGATCTTTATATTTGCTATCAGACCAGAATTCATAAACACATTACATGAACACCTTCACAGTCTTGGATCTGTGATGTGGAAACACTGTAACCCCCCAGGTTTCCCAAAGAAATGCTGTTGGTGCGGAGCTGGCTCTGAGACCCACCCCGCCCTCCTTTCCCTCTTTTGAGGCTGGCATCAGCTGAGGCTTCCTTCCTCCTGCCCCACTTGTCTTTCCCCCAGGGTAGGGCCAAAGTTCAGGTAGAAACTCCATCCTGGGGTCCCTAATCTTCCTCTTTCTGAGAAATGAGAACCAGTATTGGCAGTTTGGTGGATAATTTTATGGTCTTTAACACTTCCCACATTTCTCTTCTACCCATACCCCAGCCTTGTAGTAGAGAGGAAGTATGGCTGGTTGGGTTGTCTGCCCTTGACATCTCCACTTTCTTCTCAGAACTGGGAGTCTTCTTTTTTTTTAAGTATGTGTGGGTTTCTGCATATGAGTGCAATGCCTGCAGAGGCCAGAAGAGGGTGTCAGATCCTTCCGTGCTCTACTTCACGTTTCATGTTTTTAGATTCCACTTGTTAGTGAGATCATATGGTGTTTGTTCTTCCAAGTCTGGCTCATTTCACTTAACGTGTCCTACAGGCTCATCCCTGTTGTCACAAATGACAGAATTTCCTTGGGTTGGTTGGTTTGTGTTTTATTTGTGGAGGTTGTTTTTGTATGTGTATATGAATAAAAATTAAATCATTTTAAAGTGAGCATGATGGCACACGCTACAATCCCAGCCTCAGGATGGAGACATAGGATATTCAGAAGTTCAGTATCATCCTCAGCTACAAAGTAACTTGGAAGCCAGCCTAGGCTACATGAGACCCTGTCTCAAAAAAAAATAAAAAAATAAAAAATAAAAAAGCAATTTTCAAACAAAGGCATGAATTCAGACATAAGAAAATTATAGGAATAGCCCTATTTTTCAGGCAAGGGAATGTCCATCAAATGATCAGACTGAAAACTTAGACATGAACTCTCCCACCATGAAAGCTGTTTCCTCTGCTCTGGCACCCCATTCTCCTAGTCTCTAATCATGCTTGATCTTACTTCAACCTCTGACTTCACAGGACATTCCCCCCTTGCAGCAATCCACTGCAGCACACAACAGCTGGTCCTCGTGGGGTCAGCCTCCTGGGCATTCTCCCCCTTTGAACTGTAAAGAACCTAAAAGTAATAAGCAGTGTCACAGACAACTAGACATCTATATTAGTCAGGGTTCTCCAAAGAAACAGAACCGGTAGAATGAACATATATGTATAGAGATTTATCAGCTTAGCTCACAGGATAGAGTCTGAGTAGTCCAACAATGGCTGCACCACACTGGAGAGGCTGAGA
>NW_008337764.1:331636-365289 GCF_000622305.1 Nannospalax galili | reverse complement strand
GCTAGTCTTCAGTCTACAGCAGCAAGACGAACTCACCAGTGAGAGAGAAGGCAAGCAGCAAGAAGCCAGGCATTCTCCTCTGCCTTGGCCTTTTATATGGGCTGTTATCAGAAGGTAACACCCACATTTAGGGCGTGTCTTCCAGCTTCAGATGATCCAATCAAGAAGATCTCTCTCATTTCAGTTAATCCCAGATCCAGTCAAGTTGACACCCAGGATTAGCCATCACAGCATCTCATAAAATTCTATTTTATTTGTTCATTTCCTTCCCACACAGTCCCCATTCTGTGGATGTTTATATTCTGATCACAATAAGAATGAGCTAGTGGTCAGAGAGTGACAGAGCAGTACCCCGACACCTTCCACTGGCCTCCTAGTGTGCACACACACCTGCATACACCACACACATGCATACCACAAGATAAAAGAATGAACCAGTGGGGTCCAGAAGCTTCTTAACTAGCAGCACATATAAGGTAGCAAATACTCTTTCCAAAGCATGTTTGCAGGAGGCTCCCCATGTTCTGAAATAACAGTAATTCTTTTACAGAGATTATTGGAAAAGTTTTCAGGATACTCAGCCCTCATTACATACTTCATCTAAAGGCCCACAAAATAAACAGTTTAAATTTTGCAAGCCAAATGCAATCACTCTTCCCTGCTGCCATAGTAGCAGCACAGCTACAGACAATCCTGAGCAAGACTATGTGCTGACTAACTTTAGTTTCAAAGTTCCTACTAGAAAACATAGGGTCTCCCTATTGGTCATGCCTTCATTTAAGAACTTTTCCACCACCACCCCTAATTTCCACAGTCTCCTTCTCCAGATCCCCTCCATTCCATCTCACCTCGATGCTAACTCCTGACTGTCCATTCTTTAGGTAACATAACCCCCACAGATGGAAACCGTCAACTACACCTTCTTGACCCAGTTCATCCTGACAGGAATTCCCTACCCACCCAGGCTAAGGACATTCCTCTTTGTGTTCTTTTTGATCATCTACATCCTGACTCAGCTGGGGAACGTGCTCATTCTGATCACTGTCTGGGCAGACCCACAGCTGCATGCCTGCCCCATGCACACCCAGATCATTTAGACCACCCGGAGAATCCGCACAGCTGATGGGCAGTGCAGGGCCCTCTCAACCTGTGCACTCATGTGACCATGGTTACTGTGTACTAGGTACCCTGTGCTTTCACCTACCTGCCACCTAAAAGCCACAGCCCCCTGGATGGGGCAGCCACTCTGTTCCCCACAGCCATCACTCCTTTCCCAAACCCCCTCATCTACACTCAGGAACCAGGAGGTGAAGTTGACTCTGAGCAGGATGATAGCAGGTCAAAGGACTAAGAGAGAGGTCTGAAGCACCTCCCCTCAGCTAGGGAAACCTCCAGGATTAAATTTACTCTCCCATTTCGCTTGCACTGAAGATTTCAAAGAGCCTTCAGCTAACCCTCCCAATAGTCCCTCCTCTGCCCTGATGGCCTATCCTCCACCCCATTTAACGCTTCACACTTTGTTATTCCTCTTTCCCCCCTTATATCACTGCATTCTCTCTCCTCTTCCATGAATCCTCCCCCACTATGGCCCCTCTCTAGTTTCCTGACCTCTGTGGATTTTCCAATTGAGACGTACATCTAAAGATTCAAAGCTAGGGGTTAGAGAGATGGCTCAATGGCTGAGAGTTCTTACTTCTCTTTCAGAGCACCTGGGTGCAGTTCCTAACACCCATATGGTGGCTAACACCAATGCTTAACTCCAATTCCAGGTGATACAATGCCCTCTTCCGGCCTCCACAGATATTGCATGCACTTGGTGCACTTGCATGCAGGCAAAACACCGACAGACATAAAAATGAATTGTATTAGTTACTTTTCTGTTGCTGTGATAGAAACACTGACCCAAGCAATTTATGGAAGGAACAGTTTATTTGAGCTTAAGGTTCCAGGGGAATTACAGTGTGTCATGGCAGGGAGGCATGGTGGCTGGAGGTGGCTGGAGCAAGAGCAGTAGAAGCTAAACTGTCACATCACGGCAGGCACAGGAAGCAAGAGAGGACTGGAGATCTGGCAAGGCTTAGGAACTCTCTAAGCCCATTCCCCAGTGATGTACTTCCTCCAGGATAGCCACACCTTCTAAAACCTCCCAAAACAGCAGAGACTGGAGAGAGGGTTCAGTGGGTAAGAGCATTAGCTGCTCTTGTAGAGGACTGGGGTTCAGTTCCCAGTATTGGGGACCCCCGCTGTTTAGGGTAGCAGTCTCCCCATGTCCGGATAGCCGCAAGCTGGTTCAGCACAAACGAGGAGACTCCCCTTCTCAGCCGGGCGCCTTCTGCTCTCCCTGACTTACTTTTGAAATGCCCGTCACAGATACATGCCCTCCAGCACAGAAACTACCAGGCTTTAATCAGGCATTATCTGATAGCCTGATAGAAGCCCACCGCCCTATGTAAATGAAGCATTCCAGGAGCACCTATCAGCTAAGGCTTCTTCTACTGTCTCCACACTATAAATAGTCCTAGTTTTACCCCAATAAAGCTGGAGCTGGAGCTGAATCACTGAGATCAGAGCTGAGTCACTTGTCTGAAGCTGTAACACTAAATCCTGTGATCCAGTCTGGGGGGGGGGGGGCTATCTTTCGGTCATCGCTCACGAAGACCCTGCTTTTGCCGTTTCTCGCACCTCCCCTCATGACCTGGTGGCCAACAGGTCCGAACTTAGAGAGAGAGTGCACAGTGGAAATTGAAACGGAACCGACCGGGCAGCTGACAGCGGTCCTAGAGCCGCCAGCTCCAGTAGCAGAGATCCACGGCAACGCGGTGCACGAAACCCGCACACCCCAGCAGCGGAGAGCCAGGGACCCAAACAGCAGATGCGGCCGTGGGACCCGCCGCACTCCCGTGTGGGAGACCGGCGCCACGCCCAGCAGCTGGCGGTCCGCGAAACCCACATGTCCATATCCCAGCACCCACACAGTGGCTAACAACCACCCTTAACTCCAGTTCCAGGTGATCTGACGCCCTCTTCTGACCTCCACAGGCACTGCACGACATGGGTGCACTTACATGCATGTAGGCAATACACTCACACACACAAAATAATAATAATAAATAAAATTTTTAAGAATAAGCTTAAATTTTCAGCTAGAGAGCCAAAAAAGTTTCTCCAAAAAATGAAAAACTATGTATACATATAGATAGATATAGATATAGATAGATATACATATGTTTTCTAAGTGGTTAGCATAATTGTTACTGTACCTATGATTTTAATAGTTAATTAACAATAAAATGATAGATATATAATAAAATGCAGATTAAAATGGCATGGTTCTAGAGCACATTATAGGTGTTTGCGATACAGCTTAGTCATACAGTATTTGTCTAGTATGCTTGAGGCCCTAATTTTGATCCCCAAAACCACAAAAAAAGCCATACAACAAATGTTCCAGCAAAGATGTAAGGAATTGGACCCCATGTGTACTACTCATGAGAATGTACAGTAGTTCACTAAGAAAAACAGTATGGTGGTTCCTCAAAGAGCTGAAAACAGAATTGCAATGAACCCATCATTTTCACTGCTGCGTACATACCCCAAAGAACTGAAAATAAAGCCTCAAAGAGATATTCATATATCCATCTTCATAGAAACGTAATTCACAACGTCCAAGGATTGAAGCTGCCCAAGTGTCCATAGATAAATGGATGGATAAACAAAATGTGGATATTCATACAATGAAATATTATTCAGCCCTTAAAAGTAGGAAACTCTTCACACACACACACACACACACACCACTAATAATAAATACAAAGAAAAGCTTAAAAGGACCCACAAGACGGCTCAGTGTGTCAAAGCTGAGATCCTGAGTTCAATCCCCAAATCCCATAGTGGAAGGAATGAATTCACTCCCAATGTTGTCCTCTGACTTCCACACACATGTGACACATACATGCACACATCACACACATACTAAGAAAAAAAGAAATGAATTGTTTAAAACGATTGGTTTGACACTAGAACCTTAGAAGGGAATAAATATTGCTTAGTATCCCCAGGAAAAGAATTCTCACAACAGATGGAAAATTTATTTGTTAATGTTATTATGTCTCACAATTATTAAAAAATAAAATAATAGAGCCAGGCATGGTGGCACATGCCTTTGATCCCAGCACTCAGGAGACAGAGGCTGGGGCAGATCTCTGTGAGTTCAAGGCCAGCCTGGTCTACATAGTGAGTTCCAGACCAGCTTGGGCTATAGGGAGACCCTGTCTCAAAAAAACCAAAAAAAGAAAATGAGAATGTAAAAGTTGTTAAAAGGATGTGGAAATGGAGATATTTTCCAAAATAGAAAAAACGAGAAAGCCTAAGCAAGTGATGAAAGTCTATGTAGGTTTGTTATGATATATAAAGAATTAGACAGAAATAATACACACATAATCTTAAAATTTCTAAGGTCGGGGTTGGCGAGATGGCTCAGCAGTTAAGAGCATTGACTGCTCTTGCAGAGGACCCGGGTTCGATTCCCAGCACCCACATCATGGCTATGAACCATCCTTAACTCCAGTTCCAGAGGAATCCAAAGCCCTCTTCTGACCTCTGTGGCATCGCATGACACAGGTGCACTCACATACATACAGGCAATACACTTATACACATAAAAGAAAAATAAAATTTCTAAGGCCATAGTTTAGTCAACTAGTTTAAGGAACAAAATATATATCTAGTCAAGGTTTATCTGAGAGTGTTTGGTTTTTGTCCAAGCTTTATCTACATAGCACATGATAATTAAAAGTACCAGACTGGTGGAACTAACCTTCTTGGATGTTTAACAGTTATACTTTGAGGCCTATACTAATCTGGTCAGAGGGACTTAAAGGACAGTTTTTGATCCTTGCCCTCCAAGGTAGACTAAGTTCCAGGGGACTAACTATGGAGAATTTCTCAAAATGTCCTGTAACTGTGGTGAGTCATCTGTCCTCTTATTCAGGGAGGACATGGAGACCCCACCAGATGGACTTGAACCAGTGTCCAGTCTACAAAGAGGAGGGTCAACAGAGAGGAAACATTTCTTCCATGCTTCCAAGTGAAGCCAGCCACAGTCAAGCAAAACCTTTGATTTATCTTCACATAGATGGAACTGGTAAAAGAAAGGAGCCAGGGGCTCCTCCCAAGCCCATATGGCCCCTGAGGAACAGATCCTCAAACAACCTTAAGAGTAAAATAAATTGGTTTATTTTGGGCCAACTGTATGGTCTTAAACACCTAAAAGGAAAGTATAACCAAAGATTAAAGGGATCAGTATATTTCTTTAAGAGTTCAAGAGATTGGGGCTGGAGAGATGGTTCAGCAGTTAAGAACACTGACTGTTCTTGCAGAAGACCCCAGTTCGAATCCCAGCACCCACATGGCAGCTAACAACTGTCCGTAACTCCAGTTCTAGGGTCCAACAGCCTCTTCTGTCTTCCACGGGCATTGCACACATGGGTGCACTTACCTACATGCAGGCAATACACACATACACACAAAATAAAAATAACAAATAATTTTTTTTAAAAAGAGTTCAAGAGATTACACTTCCCAGACATCCCAGACATTAGACTTAAGTCCATATAAAATGTTATTTAGACAGTTATTTCTCATTGATAATTTTGTTTTTAATCACAAAGTGCTTCTCAGACGTAAGACTTCAAATCTTGGTCTGCAATACTGTTGTGCTCACCTATAGCTAAGGGAGACAACCCACTCTTGTTCTAAAATGGTGGATAAATTTGTTTTCTCCCCCTATCTAGACGTCTTTGAGAAGGAACTGACACTGATTCTAGCCACTCCAACAGCTATCAAAGTGCCTGAAAACAAATCCTGAAATCCATCACTCTTGAGTCCAGCTTTGGCAGACAAAAGAAAAATGTGGAGGAACCCAATAGAGGGATGCTTTTGGAAGCTCTCGTCAAGAAATTCCAATGGACTCTGATATGAACATTTGAAATTTGCCCTGTTTTGACTTTTTTCTGGTTCCCTGTCTAGAACTTGTAATGCTAACTTTCTTGCCTTTACTTCTCCTTCACTTCTCCTAGGTACCAGTCAAGGACTTTCTTTTCTCCCTACAGTTAAGAGTTATGCAATTTGGAAGTCTTTTAGATAGATTCACTGAAGGGGTGCCCCAATTGCCTCACCCTGCATCCCTGTTCAGCATGGAAGAAGCCAGAGGGGTCTGCATCCTGATTCCCTATCAGCAATTTGGGTAACCCCTTCAGGGGATGGTGTGATAAGAATAAGAGGCAGGAATTGGCTAGGCAGTTAGGGTAAAAAGACCTCAAAGAAAAGTAGCTGGTTTCTTAACTAAAAATCAAAATGTCCTTGAGCCTGTTAGTAACATACTCTGTTCCAAAGGCTAAAAATGTCAAAAGTATTTGGGAGCTCTTATCTAATCCCTAAAAGATTTTAGGGTTACCTCTTCAGAGAGGGAAATGTTAGAGTAGCAAAAAGCCCCATAAAAAAAAAAGGAAGAAGAAGAAAGAAAGAGTACACGAAGTTGTTCAGGAAAAAGTCGTGGGGAGATATGGGAGGAGTTGGAGGGGAGGGAGTGGGTATGGACTTGATCAAAAACTTTACATGCGTGTGTGAAATTCTCAATTAATCTTTTTAAAAGACAGAAAACAAAAACGGAAAAACAAACATTCCCTTTTAACATGGTACTTAATTTACTTATTATATTTATTTAATTCTCCACCTCCTTATGTGAATAAATGCTCCACAAAGCTTTCCCCCCCATGGGGGGTGGGGGAAGAATTGTTTAAAGCGTAGGAAGCTGAAGCATGCTGAAGTAGGACTGACCCTCACGAACACAATGCTGAGTAAAACTATCAGTCAAAAAAAAAAAACAAGGGGGGCTGTGGGGGGCACAGATGTGGGAGGGGGTCTAAATTTGATTAAGAGCTATTTATGAAATGCACAAAAACTCAGTAAAATATTAAAGAAAAACGAATAGTGGACTGTATAATCCTGTTACATGAAACACCTAGAATTGTCAAGTTAGATAGTAGAATGACTGATGCCAAGAGCCCGGAGGAAGGGGTTGGAGAGCTTTTTTTAATGTACATGGAGTATCAGTTTTGCTAGATGAAAGATGGGTTACGGTGGGAACGCACCTAACTCATGTGAACTGTAGACCTAACCAGTTAATCAGGTATTATGTTCCTATATAATTTTTACCACAAATAAAAAAGGAATCCAGGGCTAGAGAAGTAGCTCAGTTGGTAGAGTGTTTGCTTAGAATACATGAAGTGCTGGGTTCAGTCCCCACCATCTAATAAACTGTGCATGGTGGAGCATGCCTATAATCCTGATACTTGGGAGGTAGAAACAGCAGGACCAGGAGTTCAAGGTCATCCTCAGCTAAGTAGCTAGCTTGAGGCCACCCTGGAATACATGAGACCCTGTCTCAAAAAAGAAAAAAACAAAACAAAAAACAAATCAGGGCTGGAGAGATGGCTCAGTGGTTAGGAGCACTGACTGTTCTTGCAGAGGACCTGGATTCGAATCCCAGCACTCACATGGAGGCTAACAACCATCCATAACTTCAGGGAACCCAACACCCTCTTCTGAACTCTGCGGGCATTGCATGACATGGGTGTGCTTAAATACATGCAGCCACATAGATGTTCTCATACACATAAAATAAAAATAACAAATTTTTTAAATAATAAATAAATAACAGGGGCTGGAGAAATTGCTCAATGGTTAAGAGCACTAACTGCTTTTGCAGAGGGCTAGGGTTTGGTTCCCAGCATCCACAAAGCACCTCACAACTGACTGTAACTCCAGTTCCAGAGTATCTGATGTCCTCCTATGCCCTCTGCTGGCACCAGGTATGTACATTGTGCACATACACACATGTAGGCAAAACACTCATACATATAAAATAAAAATAAATAAATCTTTAAGTAAATAATCAAACAATAAAGGCCAGGGAGGTAGCTCAGCACATAGAGGTGTTCACCACCAAGTCTGATGACCTGAGTTCAATTGCCGCATAGTGAAAGGACAGAACTGACTCCAAAAGTTGTCCTCTGACTTCCACATATGTGTCATGGCATGCTCACCTACACATATACACAAACATACCACACAATACAATAAATAAATAAATCCAGTATGTCAGAGTGGGTGAGAAAGTGGCCATGATAGTGCCTGCTTGTGACCCCAGCACTCGGGAAGCCAGGGCACAAGGACTGCCAATAGTTCAAGCATAGCTTGGGCAGTAAAACCCTGCCTCAAAAAGAAAGAAAGAAGGAAGAAAGGAGGGAGGGAGGGAGGGAGGGAAGGAGGGAGGGAGGGAAGGAAGGAAGGAGGGAGGGAAGGAAGGAAGGAGGGAGGGAAGGAAGGAAGGAGGGAGGGAAGGAAGGAAGGAGGGAGGGAAGGAAGGAAGGAGGGAGGGAAGGAAGGAAGGAGGGAGGGAAGGAAGGAAGGAGGGAGGGAAGGAAGGAAGGAGGGAGGGAAGGAAGGAAGGAGGGAGGGAAGGAAGGAAGGAGGGAGGGAAGGAAGGAAGGAGGGAGGGAAGGAAGGAAGGAGGGAGGGAAGGAAGGAGGGAAGGAAGGAAGGAAGGAGGGAAGGAAGGAGGGAGGGAGGGAAGGAAGGAAGGATGGAGGGAGGGAGGGAAGGAAGGAAGGAGGGAGGGAAGGAAGGAGGGAAGGAATAGCCAGGGATGAGGGAGGGAGGGAATGGAGGGAGGGAAGGATGGAAGGAAGGAGAGAGGGAGGCAGGGAGGGAGGGAAAGGAGGGAAGGGAAGGAGGGAGGGAGGGAGTGAGGAAGGGAAGGAGGGAGGGAGGGAGGGAGGAAAGGGCGAGGTGAGGAACAGAAGGAACAGAAATGAAAACAGTCATATATATTGAAGCCTGGTGAATATAGAGCCTCATTTTACAAATTGTAAATGTGTTCTTGGAAATTTCCATAATACAAAAGGTGTGTTTGAGGATCTTTTTTTTGGTCTTACTCATTTTTATTTTATGTGTATGTGTGTTTTGCCTGCATGTATGTAAGTGCACCCATGTCATGGAGGCCAGAAGAAAGTATCAGATCCCCTGGAACTGAAGTTATAGACAGTT
The DNA here is from genome assembly GCF_000622305.1 of Nannospalax galili. Lineage (NCBI taxonomy): Eukaryota > Metazoa > Chordata > Mammalia > Rodentia > Spalacidae > Nannospalax > Nannospalax galili. The sequence goes on along the minus strand of NW_008337764.1, from coordinate 356,181 downwards.
TTTAGCTTCCATGTGGGTGCTGGGAACCAAATCTGGTCCTCTACAAGAGCAGCCAGTGCTCTTAACTGCTGAGCTATCTCTCCAGCCCCATACAAAGTTTTGTATTAACTACAGATATAAGAATCCCTGGATAAAGTTTTCTGAGTAGAGATAAGTTAGTTCAAAGCTCTAGAACAGTAAAACGTTTAGTGTTTGTAAAGAAAGCAGTTGAAAGGTAGTATACAGAAACAGGGCAGATGATCACACTGCAGGTGCAGGCAAGGGTCCAATTGTGTGAAGCCTCAGAAACTATGTGAGAAGCTTTCACTTAGTCTAACATGACAGTAATGCATTCACTTTCCATTGTTCCTAATAAATTACTACAGACTTAGCTGTTTAACATAATATCCACTTGTAAGTTTGCAGTTGCCTACAGGTCAAGCCAAGCAGGACTTGTTTCTCAGAAAAGCCCAGGGCCTCAAGAGGCTGAAATCAAGGCATCTCCCAGCTGCATTCACATCTGGAGCTCAGGTCCCTTCCAAGCTCTCGTGGTTATGACAAAATTTAACTCTAGTACTTGGGCCTTGTTCCCATGTTAGAGGTCAGCTGTGGGCCACTCTGAGCTCCTACTTCTCTCACATACACATTCCTTGCTACAAGCTCTTCTTCAAAGTCATTGTCACATCACAAAAAAATATGTATTTGGAGTCCGCTCCTCAGCCCTACCATGGCTCTCAAAACACTTATAATTATCTGAGCAACAGGGATGGTAGAAGCATTTTTATTTTAACATTTGACCTTAGCTCTGGGTTTGATTCCCAGCATCGCATAAAAAATAGGATGTGTTGGCACTTGTCTGCAATCCCAGCACTCAAGAGGTAGAGATAGGAGGATCTTGGTTAGTGAGTTTGAAGCCAGCCTGGACTACATGAGACCCTGTCTCAAAGAGACAGACAGACAAACAGAAAGATATAATAAGATAATAAAATGTATGTCTCAGGTCAAGCGGGTAGCTCACACCTGTAATCTCAGTACTCAGGAGGCAGGAGGATCACCACGAAGTTGAGGACAGCCTGGACAATACAGTGAGACCCTGCCTCAAAAAACAAAAATTTGGGCCAGGCATGGTGGTGCACCTCTTTAATCTCAGCACCTGTGAGGCAGAGGCTGGTGGCTTTCTATGAGTTCCAGGCAAGCCTGGTCTACATAGTAAGCCTGTGTATCAAAAATTGGTGCTGATGAGTTGGTTCACTGGGTAAAGGCATTTGTTGCCAAGCAGAACAACTGAAATATGATGGACCCATATATATGGTAGAAGGGAAGAACCAAATCCTATAAGCTGTTCTCTAACCTCCACTTGTGTGCTATGGCATGCACACACACACAACACAAACACATATACACATGCACACATATATGCACACATTCATACACACATACACATAATAAATACATCGATTCATAAATAAATGTAATAGAAATAAAGCAGGTGTTCCTTCAGCTCTGAAATGTTTTTAATATTTTATTTATTCTTATTTTATGTGTGTGAACAAATTGCTTGCATGTATGTATGTGCACCTGTGTACCGCAACACCTGCACAGGTGAGAAGAGGATGCTGGCTGGATTCCCCTGGAACTGGTGTTACACATGGTTGTTAGCCACCATGTGGATGCTGGGAATTGAACTCAGGTCCTCTGCAAGAGCAGTCAGTGCTCTTAACTGCTGAGCCATCTCTCCAGCCCCAATTTGTATCTATTTTTGATGAAATCTGCTATCTCTGACTTTTTTCTTCTATATCCTGGGGTATTTATTTTTGGGTTCATCCTTTCTCTCTACTGAAATTTTTATTTCAATCATCTCATTTTGCCTTTCTATGAGCTAACCTCCCCCTTTTCCTGCTCTTCGTTACCGGGGATCAAACCTAGACCTTGCCCTTGTGGGCCAGCTGTTCTACTCACTGCTAAGCTACATCCCCACACCAAGAACTACGTCTTAGCCTATCATGACTTTGAGGATTATGAGAATTATGAAGATCTTTGTCATATCCTAGCCTTAATTTATGAGTGCAATAGCTTCTTGAATGTCTCTGAAAGTGCCAGTTAAACTTCTAAGTTACCAGTTCCTTCAAATTCTTTTTTTGGTCATGGAATCTCTATTTCTTTCAGGGTCTGTTTTCCTATTTGGTTATTCTTTCTCCAGCATGTCTTATCTTTCATCCTTCCACTGTGCCATATCCATCCTATAGTTTTTCCTCTTTTATTTTACTATCATTAATCTCTCAACTCCATTAATTTTTTATTACTAAAACAGTGAATACTCATTGTAATATGTTTAATGAAAAAGAGATTTTTTTATTTATTTGCTTTTATTTTATGTCTGAGTGTTTTACCTTATATATGTAAGTGTGCCATGTGTGTGCCTGGTGCCTGTGGAGGCCAGAAGAGGGCATAGAATCCCCTGGAACTGGAATTACAGACAGTTATGAGCTTTGGGAACCAAGCCACAGTCTTCTGCAAGAGCAGCCAGTGCTCTTAATCACTGAACTATCTCTCCAGCCCCAGTACAAAAAAAAAAAAAATTTGAAGTTAATAATGCCTTATAACATTCTCCATCATAAACCACATTAAAGGATTATTGTAGCTTTCTTTAACTTTCTCCACGCTACTAAAAGTATCTAGAAATGCCAATGAGAGGCCAGGTGTGGTGGCACATGCCTTTGATCCTAGTACTGTTGGGGGTGGGGGTTGCAGAGGCAGGCAGATCTCTGTGAGTTCAAGGTTAGCCTGGTCTACACATGGGTAGGCTAGCTGGGGCTACAGGGATACCCAGTCTTGAAAAAAGAAAAGAAAAGACATGCCAATGAGCATTCTATATTTCTTTAAATTTGTTCCTCCTTCCCCACATTCCAACATGCAATGTACGTTCCTTCACATAACTCATTTTTCTTTCCTTTTTTTGTATACCAAAGACTAACTGAGGTCTTTGCACATTCCAGACAAGCACTCTACTGCCAAGTTTTATCCCCATCCCTATTTTGTTTGTTTTATTGACTGTTAGTGAATTATTTTGTTTACCCTACAGAGAAATGGGTTTCACTGTAACATTTTCAAGCATGTGCGTCATTATTCGTTCTTATCAGCACCCCTGCCTTTCTCTGTTCTCTATCTCCCCCTCACTTGTTCCCCCAAAATAGTCACCCTTCTGCCTCCCTCTCTCATTTCCCCCTCCCTCCCTTAGACCCTTCCCACCCTCTCACAACTCTCTACTTTCATATGCTGAATACATACACACATAAACATATGCATTTAAATCTTCATTCTGCATATGAAAGAAAAATGCAATATTGTCTTTGTGAATCTGCCTTATTTCATCTAATATAATTATCTCCAGGTCCATTCATTTTCCAGAAAATGTCATAAGTTCATTGTTCATTATGGCTGAATAAAATCCCATTGTATCACCTGGTGTGGTGGTGCACGCCTTTAATCCCAGCACTCGGAGGCAGAGGCAGGTGAATCTCTGTGAGGTCAAGGCCAGCCTGGTCTACATAGTGAGTTCCAGGACAGCTGGGGCTACAGGGAGACCCTGTCTCAATAAAAGACCAAAAAAAACAAAAATCCCATTGTATCTATTTGCCACATTTTCTTTATCCATTCATCTGTTGATGGATATCTGTGCTGCTTCCATATTGTGGATACTGTGAATATTGTAGCAACCAGATCTGTTTTTACTTTTTATTTTGAGGTAGGGTCTCCCTAAGTTGCTCTTAGGGAGATTGGCCTTGACTCACTTTGTGCTCCAGACGGGCCTTGAACTTACAATCCTCCTCAACCTCTCTAATATCTGGAGCCCAAGTCCAGGGAATGGTCCCACCACAATTAAAATAGGACTTTCCACATCAGTTAACATACTCAAGATACACTCCCACAGACAAGCCCAGAGGCCCAACTCCTAGGTGATTCTAGATTCTGCTAAATTGACAGCTAACACTAATCAGCAGAAGGCATAAACAATGCATTGTGCTGATAAACAAAAAGCCAAACGCAGCTCACATCAGGCATCGAGACTCCTGGATGTGGAGTTACAGGCATTTGTGAGCCTCCGCACGTAGGTACAGAAAACTGAACTCAAGTCCTCTGCAAGAGCAGTAAACATTCTTACCCACTGAGCTATCTCCCCAGTCCCTAACTAAAATATTTTTAAAAAATAATTTTTTTAAAAAGAACTTAACAAGGTCGGTGAGATGGCTCAGAAGTTAAGAACACTTGCTTTTCTACTCTTACTAAGGACCCATGTTCGGTTCCCAGCCTCCACATTGGGCAGCCCATAACTACCTGTGACTCCAATTCCAGGAAGATCCATATCCTCTTCTGGCCTCTGTAGATACTCACATTCATGTGGACAGACACACATAGAGGCACACACATATAAACATAATTAAAAATAAAATAAAGATCTTTCTAAAAATGACTTCATAGCATGATCCACATTGTACCCAGAGTAGTATTATAGAAGTGCATAAAGTCTCCAATGTCTCCTCTAAGGTGAATGACTAGTTGGAGTGACCACATGGATACACACTACAAAAACCAGCATGACTGTAGGAAGAACACTGAACTTCTGGAGGAGACTGAGGGCAACAGAGACGGAGCAGTTAGGAAGGTTAGGAGGACTTTTACACACTAGGTATAGTGGTGGGAATAAATATGGGATCATGAGAAGCAGGATGTAGCAGTGGAAAACGGGGTCTCAGGAACTAGGACCAACAGGTTATATGAATAGAGCCACAACTGTGGGTCACTGGAAGATTTAGAACTGAAGAAGTAGGGGCTTGAGGATGTAGTTCCGTTTGTAGAGTAATCACTCTACATGCATACCTAGTATGCATGACATGGTGAGTTTGATCCCACATTACATAACACAGGATGTGGTGGCACATGCCTATAATCCCAGCACTTCAAGGTGGAGGCAGAAGGATCAGCAGTTCTAGATCAGCCTCACCTACATACAGGGTTGGAGCCAGCCTGGACTTCATAAGACCCTATTTCAACTTACTTATTTAAATAAATGCATAGTTGCTAGGGGCTGAAGTTAGAGCTCAGTGATAGCATGCTTACATATATATAAGGTCCTGGGTTCAATGCCCACTACCAAAAGAAGGGGGAAAAGAAAGAAAATGTGTGTGTAGGCTACAGTAGACAGTTAAGGTATCAAAGCATATTAGTTACTTTTTGTTGCAGTGATAAAATATCATGACCAAGTCAACGTATGGAAGTAAGGATTGATTTGGGCTTACCGTTCCAGACAGAGAGTCCATAGTTGTGGGGAAAGCTTGGCAGCAAGCAGAGGGCATGGAGGCCAGAGCACGAAGCTGAGAGATCACAACTTCAACTGAAAACACAAAGCAGTGAGAGTAAACTGGTAGTGTCTTCAAAGCCTGCCCCCAGCATTGTATAAGGTTACCCCTCTCCAAAACCTCCCAAACAGCATCATCAACTGCAGACCAAGTGTTCAAACGTCAGAGCCTATGGTGGACATTGCTCATACAAAGCCCCACATTCCAGCCCTGGCCCCCAGAGCTCATGGCTGTTTCATGATACAAAATGCATTTAGTCCAACTTCAAAAGTCCAAAGTCTCTTTTGAGATTCAAGGCAATCTCTCTCTCTTTTTTTAATTTGTTTTTATTTTAGGTGTATTGAGTATATTGCCTGCATGTATGCACCTGTGTCGAGCAGTGCCCACAGAGGTCAGAAGAGGGCGTCAGAGCCCCTGAAACTGGAGTTATGGATGATTGTTAACCACCATGTGGGTGCTGGAATTTGAATCCGGGTCCTCCTCGGGAGCAGCTGCTGCTTAGTATGCATTCTTAACCACTAGGCTCAGAGAATTGAGAATTTGTGACAGCCTGGGTTATATAAAAAGACCTTAGTTCCAAAAAGAAAAGAAAAGAAAAAAGCCCACCCGGGTCTTCTGCAAGAACAGCCAGTGCTCTTAACCGCTGAGCTATCTCTCCAGTTCCTCAAGGCAATCTCTTAACTGTGACCTCCTATAAAATCAAAAAGGCACATTATATACTAACAGAACAGAATATACATTTCCATTCCAAAAGGGAGGAATGACCACATAGTAAGGAAATACTGGAACAAAGCAAGACCAAAACCCAGCAGGGCAAATGCCAAATCCTGTAGGTCCATGTCCAATGTGTGGGACTGTAGTTTCAAATGGCTTAGCTCCTCCAACTGTGCTGTCTGCAAATACATCTCTGTCTTGGGCTGGTTGGGCTGGCAGATGTCTCACATCTCTGGTATACCCAACATCTTAAACTTCACACCACAACCCTGGCCTCACTTTAACATTTTACACAACGGCCTCTTGGGGCTTCCTGGCCTCTCAGAGTCTTCTCACAGTGACTTCAGCCCTGCCACACATTGCCTGGCTCAACAGCGCTCTGAAACCACAGAAGAATCAATGGCACCCTCTGTCTTGCATTTTTCAAGCCAGTACCATGGGGCAACATTGAGAAGTTCCTCTGCCAGCTTGAAAGGAACCCTCCCCTCTTGGATTGCATTTGCAGCAGCTTTTGCATGCGGTTGTTTTCTAGGAGCATAAAACTCCTTATGCCTTTTTCTTAAGGTGGAAGCTTAGCTGCTGAGGTTTTCCCTATGGGTGCCTTTCCCTTTGTTCCATGAAAGAGCAGGAGGCCTCTCCTTATGGCACTACTCACTTTAACAATTTCAGCCTCTCCAGCTAGAGAGACAACTCAGCAGTTAAGAGCACTGGCTGCTCTTGCAGAGGACCGGGATTGGACTCCCAGCATCCACAGGCCACTAACAACCATCTGTAACTCCAGTTCCAGAGGATCTGACACCCTCCTCTGACCTCCACAGGCATTGCACAACACAGGTGCACTGACCTACACGCAGGCAATACACTCATACACATAAAGTAAGAATAATAAATGATACTAAAAATTGCAGCCTCTCTTTCAGCACATGCCTTGGCTATTAAGTTTCCTGGTGCCCTTTCCCTCTCCAAACTGAACATTCTGTATTTCTTTCTGTCCCACTTGCTCTTTTTCATTGTAGACCTGTATAAGAATCATCATTAACAACTACACCACAGATTCCACATTATACTGTCTTAAAATTTCCCATCAGCTAGGCTTGGTGGTTGCACACCTTTAATCTCCGCCCTCAGGGGGCAGAGACAGTGAATCTATGAGATCAAGGCTAGTCTGGTCTACTTAGGAAGTTTCAGGTCAGCTGGGGCTACAGGGAGACACTTTCTCAAAAACAAAAAATTCCCCCTACCAAAACAAAGTTACTTTTTAATTTAGGCTCAGGCAAGTTCTTAGGACATGGGCAGAAGGCAGCCAGATTCTTTGATAAAGTATCACAGAAATGACCTCTAGCCAGGTCACTAATAGACACCTTGTTTCCCTCAGAACCCTCACAAGCTGGGTCCCCATGTTACTCTTAGTACTACTGACTTCCAGGCTCCTACTAGAATGGTCCATTAAGCACTGTTTACAGCATTCAACTACTTTTCTAGTCCAAAGTTCCAAAGCCTTCCACATCCTTCCTTTCCTAAAAACAACATAGTCAGGTTTTCCACAGTAGTACCCAACTCTTGGTACCAACTTCTGAATTAGCTTTTTTTTCTGTGATATAATGCCATGACCAAGGTAACTTATAGAAAGAATTCATTTGGTCTTACAGCTCCAGAGGGAGAGTCCATAGTGGCAAGGGAGGCATGGCAGCAAGCAGCAGACATGATGTCAGAGCAGGAAGCTGAGAGAGCACATTGTCAACCACAAACATGAAGGAAACAGAGAGGGTGAACTGATAGTGGGGTGAGGCTATAAACCCTCAAAGCCCACCCTCAATGCTGTACTTCCTCCCCACAACCTCTCCAAACAGTACCACCAACTGGGGTCCAAGTGTTCAACTACCCGAGCCTATGGCTGACATTTCTCATTCAAACCATTACAAAAGAGTAGTGTATATGTAAGAAAATAAGTGTAAGAGGGCTTACGAGAAGGTTCAGTGGTTTAAGCCTAGGATTGGAGTTTCTAAGCCACCTGTAATCCTAGTGCTCAGAAGGCAGAAACAAGGGATCCCCAGACCAAGCTAGCTAGCCAGGCTAGCCTTATTGGAGAGCGCCAGGTTCAACTGAGAGATCTTACCACAATGTGTAAATGGAGAGCAATCAAGAAAGACTCCTGACATTAGCCTTGTGCCTCCATGTCCATGTGCACACACGTTCATACACACCTGCACATACACATACACACACACACAAACACACATACACATGAGAGGGAAAGAAAGAAAATAGGAGTAAGAGAGTTAGAATTGACCCCCAGAGTAAAGTGGCAAATATGTGTCCTAGGGACTACCTGTGGGTACGGAAAGAAATTTATGGGTACAAGAAGAGTCTTAATAGAAGGATTGTTTGTGGGACTGGAGAGATGGTTCAGCGGTTAAGAGCACTGGCTGCTCTTGCAGAGGACCCAGGTTCAATTCCCAGCACCCACATGGTGGCTAACAATCATCTGTAACTCCAGTTCCAGGGGCTCCAATGCCCTCTTCTAGCCTCTGTGGGCATTACACGACACAGGTGCACTTACATACTGCAGGCAAAACACTCATACAAATAAAATAAAAATAATGAATAAAACACAAAAAAGAAGGACTGTTTATTATTGTTGTTTTGGATTTTTCTGGTTTCCAGGTTGGATTTGTTTTATGGGAAGAAGGAAAATGGCATTCAAGTCTAACTGGTCAATTAGAAGTAGAAATCCTTCCACAGAAAAGTTGGTAGCAGAGGAGCTCTAAGGGAATTACTAGATGTGACCTAGACATGCCACTAAAGAGAAACAGCAAACCACTGTCTACAGTTACCAAAGCCCATACCCTGCTGTTAGAAAGAATAAAAAAAAAACATGGAACTAGGTGTGGTGGCACATGCCTTTAATCCCAGCACTCAGGAGGCAGAGGCTGGCAGATCTCTGTGAGTTTGAGACCAGCCTAGTCTACATAGCATGTTCCAGGTCAGCTAGGGCTACACAGTGATACCCTATCTCAATGAATGAATGAATGAATGAATGAATGAATGAGAGGGAGGGAGGGAGGGAGGGAGGTGAGAAACAGAGAAAGGGGGGAGAGGAAGTTGTTTTGAAGCCAAGCATGGTGGTATGTGACTTTAATCCAAGCACTGAGAGGCAGGGACAAAAGGATTGCTGTAAGTTCAAGGCCAACCTGGTCTACATAGTGAGCACCTGGCCAACTAGAGCTACTTAGTGAGACCCTGTCTCAAATTAATAATAATAATAATAATAATAATAATAATAATAGTGTTGAGACTGGGACTCACCATGACTGAGAATCTGATACTGGCCATAAGGTGCCAAGCCCTCTTAGAAGATAAGAACCTCCTTGACCCAAGGACCAGAGCTTGGATAAAGGAGGAGTATATGTATAATAGATTCTCTGTTGATCTAATTAATTCATAATAGATAACTCTGAGAGATGTGCTCATTCTCAACTCATACAGGGACCAGCAAGCTTACAGCTGTCACTGGTGAAAGTCGATTTTAGAAACTCACTGGAGAATCTGCCTGGCTCACTACACTGTCAGCATGAGGAGTGCCCATGGGACACTTTTCTCTGTGAAGACCTAAGTCTTGAGGTACCTTCCCTTGCATAGTGAAAGGGAAAACCAAATGGGCTAGAACTTATTGACTTTTTTGGTTTGGGGTTTTTCAGTGTGTGTGTGTGTGTGTGTGTGTGTGTGTGTGTGTGTGTTTTGCAGTGCTGGGCATCAAACTCAAGGCCTCAGGCATGCTAGGCAAGAGCTCTGCCACTGAGCTACATCCCAGTCCTAGAACTTGAATATTTACCTCTATATTGGAATTCCCCACTGAAGCTGCCTTAACTTTGCAGGCCCCCTGGTGTGTTTGCATGGGAAGGCTGAGGGAAGCATGAAGGGGTAGACTGCTTTTGCCATGTCCTTGTCCTTGCAGGAATGTGTGCACCTGTGTGCACATGCATGTGGAGGCCAAAAGCTGAGGTCAGACAATGGCTATCCACCTTATTCATTGAGGTAGGATCTGTCCGCTGAACCTGGAGCTCTCCAATAAGGCTAGTCTGCCTAGCTTCTGGACAACCCAGTTCCTATAGAAAGAATGACTGGGTATATGGGAGGAGGGGATGATGGCACTGCAACCCACTGAGCAGAAGAATTTGAACCCTGGGAGAACCGAAAAGACTACATCAAAAAGGCAACGGAGTAAACCTGACTTCCTTTGGCAAGCTAACAGAAGCTGCCTCCAAAAGAGAAAGGGAGGGAAGACAGGAGTATTACACAGGTCTGGTGTTACACTGCATTTGTGGCAGCAAGACATTAGATAGGCAATTATAAAGCTGGATTTCATGGAGTCGAGGGTACAGCCCAGTAATAGAGTGTCGGCTCTGCATGCATATGACTCATCAGATTTCCAGCATCCCCACAGACCCCCAAAAAAGATCACCCCACATGTGAATTAGAAAAAAAAAAAACTCAAAGTAAGATGATATTTAAAGATTTATTTTTATACCGAAGGTGGTAGAGCATCTTTAATCCCAGCACTCAGGGGGCAGAGGCAGGTGGATCTCTGTGAGTTCAAGGCCAGCCTGGTCTACATAATGAGTTCAGAGCTACATAGTGAGGCCCTGTCTCAAAAAAATATTTTTTTATTAATTATGTGTATATTTCTATACCTTTGAAGTTGGGGGGTGGGGGTATGTACACGTAAGCGCAGTATCCACAAAGGCCAGAGACCTTGGCTTCCCTAAGGTGGAATCACAGGTAATTTAAGCTGCTTTACATGGGTGATGGCTCAGGTCTTCTAAAGAGCAGTACTCTCTCTTAAGCCCTGATCCATCTCTTCAGTCCATAAGATAACATTTAAATCCTAGAATAATTTATGGTGAGAAGAAACATGTGCTAAATGTACCACAGCTGCTCTTTCCTAGGAGTGACTCCCGGTGGCTTACTTAATTGCCAGCATTGCCGCTGGCTCATTCTTTCTTGGTGGTAGTTTGACATTTCCACCACCAGGTGGCAATGTCCCACTGCCTTCCCTATACTCACTGTTCAGAGGGCAGAGGGTAAGAAATTTGGCTGTGGGGGAGGAGACAGGTTATTTCCTTCTGCTAACTACACATATAACCACTTGCCTTTATACCCAAAAGTGAAAAAAAAAATGCAGGGTGAGCTTAAACGGTCAGGCAGTGGCTGCCTCTTCCTCCCTTTTTTTGTTTCCTTAGTCCTTTGGTTTCCATGGGAATCAGTGTTTGACCAGTAACTCTGAATCCATTTGTTCTCCTCCAGGCTTGAGACTGAGGGAGAAAACCTCACAAATTGGAACAACAAGAGATGCTAAGATACAGGAGAGGTGGCGGGAGCTGGGCAGACAATTGTGAAAGGCAAATAATGCTTTTTTAACTCGAATTAGAAAGGTTTTTTATTCCTTTGTTTTGGTGGCAGTGGCTGATTTGTGTGTTTTGGGGGGGCGCAGGGGAGCTGTTTTCATTTTCTTAGCTCAGGCTGAACTGGAACTCATTATGTAGCCCAGGCTGTAATAGACCAGGCAGCCTCAAAAGTAGCTAGTCAAAAAGATACTGGCGGTCAGTAGAACCCTCCCTTTACATCAGACTAGAAAGAAGAGTTTATTGAGTACATTGAACATCTGCAACACGGGAAATTGCTTTTAAATAAATACTATTTCTTCAGGATTGGAGAGGGAGGGCTTCATTTAGGAGAAGTATTTATTTGGTTCTGGTGAGTTTATTGGTGTCCAGATTCCTGACATGAAGTCACACCATATGAAGGAAAGCTGTTCTAGAAGGTTAGCCTAAGCATGTAATTTCCAGTTGTGCAATTTCTGCCATGCAAAAAAAGGCATCCCTGATTGATCAAGGTCCAATCCTACTCAAAGGGTCTGGTCACTGGACGTGGCGCTGCAGCCCTGTGGTGTCAGGTAACAGCATCCAAATGTTAGAAGTTTGGGGTTCCCGGGTCATGCTTGTGAAGATTCTCTCCAGCTCCATTTTCTGGTTTCTTGTGAATGTCCTTCCCTCCACACAGGTTCACTTGATCCTCCTGCTTCAGCCTTCCAAGTGCTAGGATAACAGATGTGAGCCACACTACCTTTTTTAAAAATGTATATGTGTGTATTGCCTGCATGTGTTTAAGTGCATCCATATCATGCAGTGCACAAGAAGTTCAAAAGAGGGTGTTGGAGCCCCTGGACCTGGAGTTATGTATGGTTGTTAGCTGCCATGTAGGTGCTGGGAATCAAACCCAGGTCTTCTGCAAGAACATCCAGTGCTTTTAACTACTGAGCCATCTCTCTAGTCCTCAGCAATACCTTTCCTTGTTTTGTGTTTTGTTTTGTTTCTGTTTTTGTTTTGTGAGATAAGGTATTTATTTATTTATTTATTTATTTATTTGTATTTCATGTGTCTGAGTGTTTTGCCTGCATGTATGTAAGTGCACTATGTACATGCAATGCCCACAAAGGCCAGAGGATGGCATCAATCCCTTGGAACTGAAGTTACACACAGTTGTTAGCTGACATGTGAATGCTGGGAAACAAACCTGGGTTCTCTGCAAGAGCAGCCAGTCCTCTTAATCTCTGAGCCATCTCTCCAGCTCCCCGGGGTCTTGCTCTGTAGCCCTGTAATCGCTATGTAGCCCAGGCTGGCCTCAGCCTCTCATGTACTAGGATTGCAGGTGGGTGTTACCATCCTACCTCAAAGACTTGAGAGTATTAAAATCTTTTCCAAAAGCCCAAGGCTACTCTATCCTCTCCATGTAGGTATTCTCAGGACATACTCTGGGGCCGCTCTAGGCTGTATTAAAAAACATTGATAGATGATTCAAAGCTGGTCTGGCAATTAATGATTGCTGGGGGAGGGGGAGCAATTTTCTTCACATGTGTAGCCACTCGTAAGTTGTCCATGCTCCAATAAATATCCCCCCACCCACACTCATGAAAACCACCCTAATTAAATGCAGTGGGTCACAAAAAAGACATAATAGTGGGAAGGAGACTTCTTATTAAGAAGGAGTGCAGTGGGAATTGGCGGGGGGTTAAATGGCCAAAACACATTACATCATTACATACATGTATGGTATTGTCAAAACATTTACTTCTTCATTTGGAAGGACAGGGGCACTTGTGCCACAAGCTGTTCAGTCAGAAGACAATGGCTTGTTTTCAAAGTCGCCAACCCTAAACTGCCTGACTGGTTTCTTCCTCTTCTCATCCATGGCACTTGGGAGATAGAGGCAGGATGACCAGAAGTTAAAGATCATCATTACTTAAGGAGTTCAAGGCCAGTCTGGGCTATGACAGATTCTGTCTCAAAAACACCAAACAAATATTAATAATAATAAATATCCAGGGGCTCAGGGCATGGTTCAGTGAGTAAAGTGCTTGCCACACAATCATGAGGCTCTGAGTTCAAATCTCTAGCACCCACATAAAAAGTCAAATGTACCTGGGATGTCTTATTTCAAAAGCATGTACAAGGCCTTGAGTTCAAACATCAGAATTGCAAAAAGGAAGAAAGGAGGGAAGGAAGGAAGGAAGGAAGGAAGGAAGGGAGGGAGGGAGGGAGGAAGAAAGGAAGGAAGGAAGGAAGGGAGGGAGGAAGGGGGAGGGAGGGAGGAAGGAAGGAGGGAGGGAGGAAGGAAGGAGGGAAGGAGGGAGGGAGGAAAGAAGGAAGAGAAAAAGAAATTTATGTACTTGATTTATTTATGGGCTAGGGATATAGCTCAATTGGTTGTCTGACATCCACAAAGCCCTAGCATCACATAAACTAGATATGGTGGTATTCAACTGTAACCGGGACTCAGTATGTTGAGGCAGAAGGATCAGAAATTCAAGCTCATCCTTGGCTACATATTGAGTATAAAGCCAACCTGGGCTACATGAGATGCTATCTCAAAAGAGAGAGAGAGAGAGAGAGAGAGAGAGAGAGAGAGAATAAAAGGAGTTACAGACCAGTGGTTTCCTAGCGCTTGCTAGCCAGCCAGTCTAGCTGAATTGGTAAGTTCCAGATTCAGTGAAAGACCTTGTCTCTAACAATGTGGAGGGCAGGGTGTAATGGCACACATCCAGCACTTGGAAGACAGAGGTGGGCAAATCTCTATGCGATTAAAGCCAGACTGGTGTACTTAGTTCCAGACCATCCGGGCTACATAGTGAGAACCTATCTCAAAAAATAAGATAAGGGGAGGCCAGAGAGATGGCTCAGCAGTTAAGAGCACTGACTGCTCTTGCAGAGGACCCGGGTTCGATTCCCAGCACCCACATGTTGGCTAACAACCGTCCTTAACTCCAGTTCCAGGGGAATCCAAAGCCCTCTTCTGACCTCCACGGCACTGCATGGACACTGGTGCACTCACATGCATGCGATACACTCATACATATAAAATAAAAATGATCAATAAAATATATTTTTTAAAAATAAGATAAGGGGCTGGGGAGATTAGCTCAGCAGCTGAGAACATTTGCTACTCTTTTGAAAGACCTGGGTTCAGTTCCTAGCACCCACATGGTGGCTAAAAACCATCTATACTTCCAGTTCCATGGGATTTGATACCCTCTTCTGGCCTCCAAAACCATTGTACAACAAAAGTGCACTTGTATACATGCAGGCAAAAATATATACAGAAAATAAAAATAAATTAAGGGGTTGGGAGATGGCTCAGCAGCTGAGAGCACTGGCTGCTCTTGCAGAGGACCCGGGTTCGATTCCCAGTACCCACATGGGAGCTAACAACTGTCTGTAACTCCAGTTCCAGGGGAATCTGTCACCCTCTTCTGACCTCCGTGCTCCTTGGGCATTGCATGACACAGGTGCACTTACATACATGCAGGCAATATACTCATTCACATAAAATAAATAAATAAAAATTAAATTAAATTAAATTGTAAGTCGTCCTTGTTTTTGAAAACCCCAATTTAAATCTTCATGATTCACCCTTGATCTGCTCACCGTCCTTCTCTACTATTAGAAGTGAAATTTTCTTCCTCTGATGAAGGGAAAACTTGGTCTGTGTCTTACCACTTGCTACCCATTCAGGAGAACATAGTATCATTAGCTATCAAATATAGTGAGCATATGCTGGGTGTGGTGACACAAGCCTTTAATCCTAGCACTCAGGAGGCAGAAACAGGCAGATCCTTCTTAGCTCTAGGCTAGCCAGGGCTACAAAGTGAGACCTTATCTTAAATTAGTTAATTGTTTAAAAGATTCCCAGGAACTAGACCAAATGTTTTCACTGAGTTTTGTTAAATCTCCACTATAATCCTATAGAGTAAGTACTAATAACTTGATTTTGCATAGGAAGAAACTAAGACTCAGAAGTTAAGTGAAATGCCCTTGTGATGCAGGTGATAAGATGGCACTTTAAATCCATGAAATCATGCTGTAGATATCTTATTGGATTGAAAGCAGACTTGGTTGTAAAACAATTGTGTTAGAGCCCCAGTTCCACAATTTATGGCTTATTACGCTAAGCAAGTTACTATTCTAAGCCTACTTTCCTAACTGATCAAAGGGGGGTAAAAGTGTTCCCAGGGAAACCACTGTTCCCTTTATGGATTCTTAGTCTCATTAATAAAAGAATTTATAAACACACTCAGAAGGACTATTTTGCTAGAGTTTAAGAGAAAAACAACAGGGCAAACTAGTTGTGAATCCTAGCTGCTGCTGGGAGGAAGGAGATGGGTAAGAAAAGGGACAGCCATGCCCTTGAGTCAGGGTCCAAGAATCAGGCAGGTTCCCCAATAGAAGTTGGCAGACAGCTGCACTGTGGTGGTTGGTGAGGGATCTTCAAAGAAGCTGTGAGGAGGTTTTGATACCTGAGAAAGCATGCAGAGGATTTGGGCCAGTGTTCAGAACGAAGGAAGCAAAAAGAAAAGGAAAAGTTAAGCCTTCTGAATTAAAACTCAGAAAAACAGGTAAGCTTAGCAGTGATGGTCTAGAAACAACCGCATGCAGGGAGGGGCTTCTGGTGTGTCTAAGTATACTCCCTCACTAAGGGGACAGTTAATTCTCCCATCTCCTTCACTTGTCTTCAGGTGAAGCAACTCTCCCAAGAGGCAACCTCTTGACCAGGTGATTGACAGCTCTGTAGGATTAACTCTTGAGGGGACAATAGCATACAATGTTCTAATCCTTGAGGCAGATCAGAATGTCATTTCTCTATCCAGGGCCAAAGGCAGAACTCAGATTCCATTCCCCTGATCAGGAGGAAGTTCCCTTCTCATGTATCATTTGGGAAGTGGGGTCTAAAGCAGGCCATGAAGGAAGGCACCTATCCCCAATAGCTTCCAAGCCTGTCTAGCTGCCTAAGAGTTTAGGACTCCCTAAAACCGGAGGGGGCCTGAGGGGCGCAATGGTGCACGCCTTTAATCCCAGCACTGGGGAGGCAGAGGCAGGCTGATTTCTGTGAGTCCTGGTTATTTTGATATATCACAGTGAAAGATTTATCGTCCTCTTTTTTTTTTTTAAAAAAAAAAAAAAAAAAAAAAAAAAAAAAAAAAAAAAAAAAGAGGGGGGGAGGGGGTCTTTTAAAATTTGCTTTGCATCTGAAATTTACTACAATGTTTTGGATACAGTAACAAATTGTGACCATTTGTTTAAAGGAAAGATGGATGGATGGATGGATGGATGGATGGATGAATGGATGGATGGATGGATGGATGGATGGAATGATAAATGAATACTTTACTGCTGATTAGCATTTCTCAGCCCAGTCTGGTGGCACAGGTCTGTATTTCCAGATACTGGTGAGGCTGAGGCAGGAAGGCTGCAAGTTAAAGGCCTGTCTGGGCTACAGAGAGCTCAAGGCCAGCCAGGACAATTTAGGGTACCCTACCATGCCAAACTCACTTCTACTCTTTAGCCATACAAAAGTCCTTTCCTTGACCTGGATTGTCATTCCCTCATTTCTCTGTTCATCTCAATTATACCTTGTGCAACACATATCTAACATGTGGCTTCCCTTCTGGAGATTTTCCCTCCATTCACCTAGGTGGTGCAATCTCCCCCAGGAAGTATCATACACACGCCACCACAGTTTCTTACGTTATATTTATTTGTTCAGCCCTGTCCGTCTTCTCAAGGAGAGACAGGACCCATATCTTATTTTGCCTTTGTAACCCCAGCACTGCAGTTCTCTTCTCCCTTTCTTACATGGGCTTGAATGTGATTCTGTGTCAAGAAGCTCCTGTTGTTTTATCCTCACTACTCACTAACTGCAGGCGCACTTGGTGTTTACTGGCAATGCAACTAATTAGAAGATTCAGCTGGGTGCTATATCCTACAAGAAAGAAAATATTTGGAGAGATGGAAAGATTGCTCAGTGGTTAAGTGTTTGCTGTTCTTGCAGAGAATCTGAGTTTCATTGCCAGCACCTACATCAGGCAGTTCACAACTATAACTCCAGCTCCAGGGGAGCTGATACCCTCCTCTAACCTCTGCAGGAGTTTATACTCAAGTGAACAGACCTGTACACATATTAAAAATAAAAATAAAGATGGTTCAGCAGTTAGCAGCACTGGCTGCTCTTGCAGAGGACCCAGCTTCAGTTCCCAGCACCCATATGGTGACTAACAACCACCTGTAACTACAGTACCAGGGGATTGGATGCCATCTTCTGGACTCTGTGGGCATCGCATGTCACAGGTGTACTTGCATACAAGCAGGCAATACACTTAGACACATAAAATTTTTTTTAAGTGTTAAGGTAGTAAATAAAAATAAATCTTTTAAAAAATATTTTATTTATTATTTTTATTTTATGTGTCAGATGCCCTAGAACTGAAGTTACAGACAGTTGTTAGCCACCGTGTAGGTACTGGGAGTAGAACCCGGGTGGGTCCTCTGCAAGAGCAGCCAGTGCTCTCAACCGCTGAGCCACCTCTCCAGCCCATGTTCTTTTTCTTTTTTAAGATATATTTATTTGGGGGGATAGAGAGATGGCTCCATTATTAAGAGCACTGGCTGCTCTTGCAGAGGACTCAGGCTCAGTTCTAGCACTCACATGGCAGCTAACAAGTGGCCTTAATTCCAATTCCAGATGATCCGACACCCTCTTCTGACCTCTGTGGGCACTGCATGACACGGGTGCACTTATATACATGCAGGCAATATACTTATACACATAAAAATAATAAAATATTTTTTTAAAAGAAAAAAAAGCCGGCATGGTAACACATGCCTTTAATCCTAGTATTCCAGAGGCAGGTCTCTATGAGTTTGAAGCCAAACTAGTTTTGTCTACATAAAGAGTTCTAGGCCAGGCCAGCCAGTGCTACATAGTGAGACCCTGGCTCAAAAAAATAAAAAAAAGGCTGGAGAGATGGCTCAGTAGTTAAAAGCACTGGCTAGTCCTGCAGAGGACCTGAGTTCAGTTCCCAGCACCCACATAGCAGCTAACAACTGTTCTTAACTCCAGTTCCAGGAGAATCTGACACTCTCTTCTGACCTCTGTGGGCATTGCACAACACAGGTGCATTTACGTACATGCAGGCATACGCTCATGCACATAAAATAAAAAATAATAAATAAAATATTTTTACCGGGCATGGTGGCGCATGCCTTTAGTCCAGCCCTCGGGAGGCAGAGGCAGGCAGATCTCTGTGAGTTCAAACCCAGCCTGGTCTACATAGTGAGTTCAGGCCAGCTGGGGCTACAGGGAGACCCTGCCTCAACCCCCCCCCAAAAAAAAGAAAAGAAAGAGAGGAAAGATTTGGAAAGATGTGGTCTAAACTTCTGAATTTGAGGTTAAAGCCTAAGGCGATTCTACCATCTGAAGACACAGAATTAGGAATGTTTAAGGATTTTTAAATATTTTTATTTATTAATAAATTTTATATTTTATGTGTATGAATGTATTGCCTGCATGTATGTAAGTGCACCCATGTTGTGCAATGCCCGAGGAGGTCAGAAGAGGGCATCAAATCCAGTCGAGCACTCCATTCAGTGAACCCACAGTGAAGGGTTCAGTTCTCCATCTCTAACACAGGCGCAAGTGCGATTTTATGTTGAAGTGCATTTTTATTTCAAAAAGGTCATGTTAATTATAAATTGATAATAAACTATAAATTGAACTATATTTTAGAAACACTGGTGATTCTAAAACAACATGATCAGCATTTGTCCATATGGGATGTCCCTAGCAACATGCATATCTTACTGCTCAAGAAAAAAACATTTCATTGTACAAGTATTTTGGAAAAATGCTTAAAGTTATATAAGGATTGAAAATACAGTTTAAAAAGGCTTATACATCAAGGAGGAACACCAGAGCAGATAGTCTAACAGTTGGTATCTTTTATAACTCCCCAGTTGTCAGAGGATGGAGGCTTTTTCCAGGAAAGCTAAAGTGTTTCCGAGTCTGAGTCTTATTTGCTTTAGGCACCAGTCACTTGCAGATCCTGCTCTGCGGCCATCTGCTCCATCGCTCCCCTTTCACAGCGGCTCCACCATGAAATCATCGCGCACAATAGTCCACCCTGGGCCTCTTCTGATTTTACCTCAGTCTGTTTGGCTTTGGGGTTCTTCCAAGCTGAACTTTTCTCTTTGTACTTCCAATCCATTCCTCAAACATTGATGAAATCTTTCTTAGAAACAGTTGCTATCAACTTAGCAGGCTTTCTGATGGGGTCTCCCGCTTCTCGACTTTTTCAACAGCATCATTTTGATGTTTCTGACAGTACTGAACTGCACCATACCCCTTCTTGCAATTCTCTGAAGATCTCTGTCTCTGTGTCTCTGTCTCTCTCCTCTCTCTCTCTTTCTCTCTCTCTCTCAACATCTGGCTTTACTCTGCACAGCTTTTCCCACTCCTGCTTCTTGTCAAACCACTTTCTTTGCTCTAGTCTTTCTTGGTTTGGTTTTTCTTTCTCCTCTAGCCCTCTGTTTCTATGAGACTGATGGGTTTACCTTTCAGGTGTTTTTTCTTACAGATTTGGGCCCGTATTATTTCTAGTACTTGATTGGGCAATGTTTTTATTTTCTTCATCACAGCATTCAACATTATCCTCAGTGTTAGCTTCTATTACTCTGTCACCTGACAACTTGATCCATTTCTGATCCACCGCATCCTACAGAACCTTCTCTGTCAAAAGTGTCTGAGTTCATCTTCCAGAGTGACAGCACAGTCCTGGCTACCATTTTCAACTTTCTCTTCTCCTTCAGTCAATGTTGCTGCCCTACTCCCCCTATGAATGAGTCTTAAACAGTTGGCCATTTTCACCTGAAGTGCCTGTTTCTATCTTAACTTCTACCAAAACGCAGGCCACCTACATCATCTGATACTCACCCAAATAAGTCCCAATCTGAATCAGCACTTGGAAGGCTGAGGCAGAAGGATCAAAAGTTCCAGGCCAGTCTGGGAGTGTCGCACACCTTTAATCCCAGCACTTGGGAGGCAGAGACAGGCGGATCTCTGTGAGTTCAAGGCCAGCCTGGTCTACATAGTGAGTTCCAGGACAGCTGGAGCTACAGGGAGACCCTGTCTCAAACAAAAAAAGTTCCAGGCCAGGACCATGGAGATGGTTCAATAGGTAAAAGTGCTTGCCATACAAGTTTGATGATCTGAGTTCAGATCCCCAAAACCCACATAAAAAGGCGGATGCAGTAGTACACAATCCCAACTCTCCTGTGATGAAAAGGGGAAGCTCCCTGCCCAGCTAGCCTGGAGTACACAATGCAGCAGCCCAGACAAGAGAGACCTGCCTTGGGACCTCTGCACTCGCATGGTTCCAACTTGTGGGCTTCGTGCTGAGCAGGAGGGACCCCTGTGGCACCTACAGAAAGAGGCTGTTTCTAGATTATTTATTTTTGGAAATTATCTTTTCCACCTTATTTTTGTCGATAGCCTAATAAAAAGTTGATTTGTAGATATTTTTGTGTCTGTTAATAGCATCTTTCCCCAAACCTTTTACTCCTACCTGATTTCTTCTGAGTTTTCTTCCTTCATGTCCATATTTTCTGCAATTAGATGTTATTTCTCCTTATTAACACCTTGCTTTTAAAAAAGATTATTTAATTTTTACCTATGTATATGTGTGTCTGTATATGTGCCAATGAAGGCCAGAAGATGGCATGGGATCCCGTGGAACTGGAGTTACAGGCAGTTGTGAGCCTCCTGACATGGGTACACGGAACTGAACATGTGTCCTCTGCAAGAGCAGCTAGTGCTCTTCAGGGCTAAGCCATCTCTCCAGACCCATAATCTTGATTTTTCTTATTGAACTTGATAATTCCTCCAATGCATTGGTAAGTATATAAACAGAGAGAGAGAGAGAGAGAGAGAGAGAGAGAGAAATTCCAGGTCAGCTCAATTCAAGATAGTGAGACTCTATCTCAACATACACCACTCCCATGCACACACCAAATGAGTGCATGCCCTGGGTATGGCCCCAGCATGGAAGAGAGGAATGAAAGATAGATAGAAAGTCTTTTCTTTCACACTTCCATCTATTTTCAGAAACACATATGCACACACAAATAACATCATCCAACCAAAAGATGGGAAAAGTTGTTGAACCACAAAAAGTAGACCTAAACTGCACAGACACATAATTTGGTCACTGAATCCCTCCTGTACCATGCCCAATTTCTGTTCCCAGATCCCCTGGTCCCCTCTTCTCATCTGTGTCTACTCCCTCATATCCCAGCCACCCTGTTCATAAGTGTTATTAAAGTCAGCCATCGCGGCTTACCTGTAATCCCAGCACTTGAGAAACTGAGGCAGGAAGATTGCTACTAGTTCAAGGCCAACTTGGGCTATATAGTAAGTTCCAAACTAGTCTGGGCTGAGGAGTCAGGCCATGTATCAAAAAACTGAAAAATGAAACAAAACAAACCATAACTACTACGAGCTGGTCCAATCTTCCTCCCATGGGACATTCTCCCACCAACTGTCACTGCCTCGGAATTTCTGTGGGGTCATCTGCTCCATTCTGGTGTTGCCTATCGGGTTTCCCCCCAAAGGACCTTATACCTGCTTACAGGGAGGGTACACCTGGTTTCACATGAGGCTATATAGAAGGAACACAACCCCATGAAGGATGTACACAAGTATAATTGAGAAAGAACTAATGGTCATAGACAACCACAAACATGACAGCTTTCACATACAGAATGCTTCCTACATGCACTGCATCAAGAACTTGATATTCTCCCATTTGATGATGAAGATGATGATGATGATGACTGGGTGTTGAAAATTGAACTCAGCACCTTGCATATATGCCAAGCACACTACTATTGTGCTATACCCAGTCTCTAGACTACACTTGCTCTTAGCCAAAGCCTTAGAAGTGACCTAGCCCCCCCTTTTAATACCTGCCTTCCTATGCTAAGAATATAACCTAGGGACTCGTGCAAGCTAAGAAAGCACTCTGTGATAGAACTAGGCCCCTTTCTCTCTCTCTCTCTCTCTCTCTCTCTCTCTCTCTCTCTCATTCCCTCTCTCTTTCTCTTTCTTTTTTCCTTTCTTTTCTCCCTTCTTTGAGTTATGTTTGTTTCTGGGTTTTCTGAGATAGGGTCTCTCTATGTAGTGCTGGCTAACCCGGAACTCACTATGTAAATCAGGGTAACCTGGAACTCACAGAGATTTAGCTCCCTCCCTAGTGCTGGGATTAAAAGCATGAGCCACCATGCCAGGCCCTGTTTTGTTTTGTTTTTGTTTTGTTCAGTTCTGTTTTGTTTTACTTTGCTTTGTTTTGTAGAGACAGATTCTGACTATGTAACCCAGCTGGCCTGGCACATGCTATGTAACTCAAGCTGGCTCCAAACTTGCAACAACCCCCCCTGCTTCAGCCTTTTAAATACTGGGATCATACGTGTGTGCTATTATGCCCATCCCATCCCCCTTTTCCTGATTTACATTTTCATTTCATTTTATTTTTATTTTCTGTGTATGTTTTCCCTGCATATATGGAAGTGCCCCATATGCATGCAATGCCCCTGGAGGCCAGTAGAGGGTATTGGATACCCTGGAACTGGAGTTACAGCCAGTTGTAAACTGCTGTACAATAGGATTCTGGGAACCAAACCCAGGGCCTCTGCAAAAACAGCAAATGCTTTTAACTGTTCAGCCATTTTCCAGCGTTCTAATTTTTTTTAATTTTTTATTTTATGTGGTATATGAGTGCATTACCTGCATGCATGTAAGTGTCAGAAGAGGGCATCGGATACCCTGGAACCGGAGTTACCAATGGTTGTTAGCCACCATGTGGGCCCTGGGAACCAAACCCGGGGCCTCTGCAAGAGCAGCCAGTGCTCTTAACCAGTGAGCCATCTCTTCAAACCTCAGCCCTCTTTTCTTTTTTTTTTTTTTCGTCTTTTTGAGACAGGGTCTCCCTGTAGCCCCAGCTGTCCTAGAACTCACTATGTAGACCAGGCTGGCCTTGAACTCTCAGAGATCCGCCTGCCTTTGCCTCCCAAGTGCTGGGACTACAGGCGTGTGCCACCACGCCCAGCCTAGCCCTCTAATTTTTAAAAGAAACTTAGATGCTTCAATTTCTTTTTTCGGTCTTTTTGAAACAGGGTCTCCCTGTGGCCCCAGCTGGAACTCACTATGTAGACCAGGCTGGCCTCGAACTCACAGAGATCCACTCCCAAGTGCTGAAAGTTATGTGCCACCACACCTGGCTTAGATGCTTCAATTTCTTATAAAGTGAGTATTGGGGCTGGAGATGTAGCTCAGTTGGTAGAGTGTTAGCCTAGCATACATGAAGACCTGTGCTCAATTCCTAGACCCCACTGAAATCTTGAGTGATGGTATAAGCCTGAAATCCCAGAACCCAGAAAGTGGAGGAAAGAGGAAAGTTCAAGGTCATTCTTAACTACATAGTTTCAAGCCAGCCTGGGGCCTTGTCTCAAAAACAACAATGCCAGGCATGGTGGCAGGCGGATCTCTGTCCGATTGAGGCCAGCCTGGTCTAAATAGCAAGTTCCAGGCCAGCTGGGGTTATGGGGAGACCCTGTCTCAAAAAGACCAAAAGTCCTAGCACCAAATCCTTTTAAATTCCGGGTCCTTTTAATAAGATGATGCTTATACAGAAGTCCCTTCTGCATGAAATAACTACCATCATCTTGACTTGAGCTGAGCCTGATCACTAAACATCATCACAACTGGGTTTCTTGACGGTTGTGCTCATTCATTCAAGGAGGGCCAAGCAGGGTCACTGGACCCTCACTGGATTATCCAGCCACTCTTCTCAGCCAACTGTATGTAATTTGACCCTAATCACACATGGTCTTCTGGATTTGGGGAGGGCTAAAGTATACAATCTGGGGAAGGCTAGGAAGAGAAGACATAACCCAGGCTGGGTAAAGGCTTTCCAGTGTGCATACCCTCAGGTCATGCATACACCTCAGCAACCCCTCAGTTATCTCGCTAAGTAAGCTCAATAAGTGCATTGGTTCCCCAGTAAAACTTTAATGAAACATTGGCTTGACACTAGAACCTTAAAAGGGAATAAGC
>NW_008337764.1:329619-331467 GCF_000622305.1 Nannospalax galili | reverse complement strand
GAAAGACTAAGCAAGAGATGAAGGTCTGTGTAGGTTTGTTATGATATATAAAGGATGAGAAAAAAATAATATACACATAATCTTAAACTTTCTGTGATCATAGTTTAATCAACTAGTTTAAGGAACAAAATATATATCTAGTCAATATTTTTCTGAGAATATTTTGTTTTTGTACCAAGCCTTATCTACATAGCACATGATAATTAAAAGTACCAGACTGGTGGGATTAACCTTATTGGATGTTTAACAGCCATAGTTTTAGGCCTATACAAATGTGGTCAGAGGGACTTAAAGGACAGGTTTTGCCCCTTGCCCTCCAAGGTTGACTAAGTTCCAGGGAACTATGGAGCATCTCTCAAAATGTCCTGTAACTGTGGTGAGTCACCTGTCCTCTTGTTCAGGGAGGACATGGAGAC
Organism: Nannospalax galili; assembly: GCF_000622305.1. NCBI lineage: Eukaryota > Metazoa > Chordata > Mammalia > Rodentia > Spalacidae > Nannospalax > Nannospalax galili. The sequence continues at coordinate 331,051 of NW_008337764.1, read as the reverse complement.
CCCACGAGATGGACTTGAACCCGTGTCCAGTCTACAAAGTGGAGGGTCAACTCAGAGGAACCATCTCATCCATGCTTCCAAGAGAAGCCAGACATGGTCGAGCAGGACCTTTGACTTGTCTTCACACAGATGGAACTGGTAAAAGAAGAACTCCTCCCAAGTCCATGTGATTCCTGAGGAACAGATCCTCAAATGACCTTAAATGTAAAAATAAATTGATTTATTTTGGCCAACTGTATGGTCTTCAACACCCAAAAGGAAAGTATAACCAAAGAGTAAAGTCATCAGTGTATTTCTTTAAGAGTTCAAGGGATTACACTTCCCAGACATTAAGCTTAAGGCTATATAAAAAGTTACCTAGGGGCTGGAGAGATGGCTCAGTGGTTAAGAACATTGGTTGTTCTTGCAGAAGACCCAGGTTCAAATCCCAACACCCACATGGCAGCTAACAACTCTCTGTAACTCCAGTCCCAGAGGATCCAACAGCCTCGTCTGACCTCCAAGGGCATTGCATGACACGAGTGCACTTACCTACATGCAGGCAATACATGCATATACATAAAATAAATAAAAATTAGCCAGGTGTGGTGGCACACACCTTTAATCCCAGTACTTGGGAGGCAGAGGCAGGTGGATCTTTGTGAATGCAAGGCCAGCCTGGTCTACATAGTGAGTTCCAGGACAGCTAGAGCTACAAGGAGACCCTGTCTCGAAAAGACTAAATAATAAATAAATAAATAAATAAATAAATAAATAAATAATTTTTTTAAAGTTATTTAGGCAATTATTTCTCATTGATGACTTTGTTCATAACTGGAAAGTGCTGCTCAGATGTAAGACTTCAAATCTTGGTCTCTCAATACTGTGGTACCCACCTGTAGCTAAGGGAGACAACCAGCTGTTCTTCTAAAATCATGGATAAATTTGTTTTCCCCCTTATCTAGAAGCCTTTGAGAGGGAACTGACACTGATTCTAACCACTCCAACAGCTATCAAAATACCTGAAAGCAAATCCTGAATCCATCACTCTAGAGTCCAGCCTTGGAAGACAAAAGAAAAATGAGGAGGAACCCAATTTTTAGAGGGATGCTTTTGGAAGCTCTTGTCAAGAAATTCCAATGGACTCTCATATGAAAATTTGAAAATTGCCCTCTTCTGACTTTTTTTCTAGTTCCCTGTCTAGAACTTGTAATGCTAATTACTCTTGCCTTTACTTCTCCTTCACATCTCCTATTCATGATTCCAGGACTTTCTTTTCCCCCTAGAGATAAGAGTTATGCAATTTGGGAGTCTTTTAGATAGACCCACTGAAGGGGTACTCCAATTGCCTCACCCTGCATCCCTGTTCAGCATGGAACAAGCCAGAGCAGACTGTGTCCCAATTCCTTATTGGCAATTTGGGTAACCTCTTCAGAGGATGGTGTGATAAGAA
>NW_008337764.1:259287-329421 GCF_000622305.1 Nannospalax galili | reverse complement strand
AAATTAATAAATAAATCAAAGAGGAAGAAGGAGTACATGAAGTTATCAGAAAAAAGTGATGGGGAGATATGGGAGGAGTTGGAAGGGAGGGAGTGGGCATGGATTTGATCAAAATACCTTATATGCATGTATGAAATTCTCAATAAATTATTTAAATTAAAAAAATAGTGATTTAGAATATGTTTCACATAAATACTTTTTGTTCATATATTTCTTAGGTGACAGGTGTATTAAATATTTAACCTTTTTTTATTTTATGTGTATGCATCTATTGCCTGCATGTAGGTAAGTGCACCCATGTTGTGCAAAGCCTGTAGAGGTCAGAAGAGGCTGTTGCATCCCCTGGGACGGAGTTACAGACACTTGTTTGCTGCCATGTGGGTGCTGGGATTCGAAGCCGGGTCTTCTGCAAGAACAACCAGTGTTCTTAAACACTGAGCCATCTCTCCAGCCTCTAACCTAGTTTTAAAGCAAGGTGTTTATTCTCTTATTTTAAAATTTGGATGCATTTTTATTAGCTATATTTTGCCGAATATTTTCTCCCACTCAGTACTATTTTTTCATTTTCTTAATGATACCCTTTGCTTTGAAGAGAAATGAATTAATTAAGGAGAACATTTGCCAAATTGTGTTTTTTTGTGTGCCTTAGCTAAGAAATATTTTCCAAGCTAATATTTTTTTGTCTAGCATCTTACAATCTTTGTTCTTGCATTTAATTTTTATGCTTTGTTTTGAATTGTTGTCTTACAAATAGTGCCAAGTGAGGTTTGAAGTTTTGTGGGGATTTGTGTGTGTGTGTGTACAAATATCCAGTTTTAATATTATCTGTTTGAAGATTATCCCTTTTTCTATTAAATTAATTCATTAGATGCATCAGAAAACCAATGGGCACCATATTCCTGGTTGTAACCCTGGACTGTGTAGTCTAGTCCCTGTTTTCTTTGGCCAATACTATATTGTTATGTTATTGATAAATTATATCTCTAAATCAAGTAGTGTTTTCATAAATTTTTGTTCTTTTTCCAAGTTATTTCAGCTATTTTAGCTCATTTGTGTTTCCACATAACATTCATAACTTAACCTGTCATTGTCTAACTAGGAATTTTGATTAGCATTTCAGTGACTATAAAGATCAATAGGAGAAGCCAGTCCTCATGGCGCAAGCCTTTAATCCCAGCACTTGAGAAGTGAGGGCAAGAAGATCAGGAGCTCCAGGTCACCTCAGCTACGTAGAGAATTTCAGGCTAGCTTGGGGTACATAAGACCCTGTCTCAAAAACAAAACAAGAAAATCAATGAGAGAGAGTTGACATTTTAAAATATTAAAACTTTTGACCCATAAACATGTTACATCACAGTACTTATTTATGTATTTAATTTTTCTTGGCAATGTGTATAGTTTGGAATATACTTGTCTGGCACACATTTTTATAATTCTTGTCCTTAAATGTTTTAAAATTTCTGTTGTTATAAATATACTTCTTGGTATTTTCAAATTCTATTTTTTGTTAGAATGACACAGAAATAGTGTTGTTTTATATTGATTTTATCTTCTGTAAACATGATGAACTAATTTATTAGCTCTAGTTACTTTCTTGAAGATTCTGTCAGATTAAAGCATTTGCATTTATTTTTTTTTTAAGACCAAAAAAAAATAAACCCTAAACCCCACAAATGTTAATAATTATTATTATTAATAAGACTGGAATTAACATAATGCTTACTTTATATGATTGTGCCAATAAGCATAACAGAGATGCTATCAAAAGACTGAGGTCCAAACTATTACAAAATAGGTGCAGAAGGCTGGGAGTGTGGTTCAGTGACACGGTGTGTGCTCAGCATGTGTGAGGCACCAGGTTCTATCCCTAGATTGAAATGTTTAAAAACTACACAATAGTCAACAGAACAAACTTTGTTTTATATTCTATTGTGTAGTTACTAGCTACCTAAGATGCAGAAAATACTGAAACACTATGTGGTAAGCTGTGATTATAAACTGTGATATAAACTGTGATTTACCTCCACAAGATTTGGTTCATCAAAATTCCATCATGAGCTAGGCGTGATGGCGCAGGCCTTTAATCCCAGCACTCGGGAGGCAGAGGCAGGCAGATTTCTGTGAGTTCAAGGCCAGCCTGGTCAACTACATAGTAAGTTCCAGGCCAGCTGGGGCTATAGGGAGACTGTCTCAAAAAGACCAAAAAGAAAAAAAAGAAAAAAAAAATTCCATCAGGAGGAGCTGTCAAGATGGCTCAGTGGCTAAAGGCATTTAAAGGTGGAAGGAGAGAACTGACCTCACATAGTTGACCTCTGACTTCCACATACCTACACACACACGAACACACACACGCGCACACACACAATAGTAATAATAATAATAATAATAATAATAATAATAACAATAAATTTTCAAGTCCATCACAGAGAGGGGAGAAGCTCAGGAGTGCAAACATTTGCACACTGAGCCATCTCCCCAACTTTTTGACTCTGTTTCTGTTCCAGGTCTGTGGTACAGTGGGGAGAACAATTTTCTGAAGTAAGCTCTGATTCCTGAGAGCCTTTTAAAAAGTCATTTAACCTCTGCGGGTCTTATCTGAAAAGTAGGATTTGGAGCTAATTCCTACAGCCCCTCTAGCTCAGAATCCTGGGAGCCCAGTTGTGCCTCTAGTTTTCCTGGAGGCCGTAACCACATTTCTATTGAGTTGTACCTATTCATGTTTTCTCTGTATTTCAATGTGTATGCTGCAGTTCCCTCAAAAACTCGCTTCTGCCACTTAACTCTTTCTCTTGATTTGTTTTCCTTCCTGATTGCGTTGTTTCGCGTTTTTCACTGTGCTATTGCTTCTTATTGTTTCTACCTGATCCCCATTTTTTATTTTCTTTTTAATAGGGAATATTGGAATGTTAGGATCCCCAGAATCTTAATAAACTGCCCCTTACTTAAACACACACACACACACAGGCACGCACACACATGCACGCACCACACACACACACACACACACACAGGCACGCACCACACACACACACACACACACACACACACACACATGCACGCACCACACACACACACGCACACACACACACACAGGCACGCACCACACACACACACACACACACACACGCACACGCACCCCTCAGCACTCCCACCCTAGCCTCTCTGGTTGATATTCTAGGCGCTCAGCCCTTCCCCCCACCACTTCCCTTTCCAGCTCCACTACCTGGTCCTCTTTACAAACTTCGGTTTCCTCTGTATTTAAAGAGCAATGAGAACTAAAGAAAAGCAAAAAGAATAAATCCTATCTTTCCTCCTGCGAATGTTTAAATTCCTGCCATCTCTAGCAGAATGAACTCTGAAAAGAAGCACCAGTCAACACTCCATAGTCTGAATGACCTTCCTTGATCTTCGCTCCCTCCCTCTTCCCTAAAATACCATGGCAACTGCCACCTGAAAGAAGCTAGGCGGAAGCCATCTAATAAGACTGGGGACTGTTTGCCAAGGCTCTTGTTTAGTAGAGTTTCCACAGGGCACTCTCCCTCAAGGATGCTTCACTGCCTATCAGGACACTGATACTAGAAAGACAGAGAGCATATGATGATGTATGTAATGATATGAACCATAGTCTACTGTGCGTACTTACTTATCGATGTTCAATATCTTTTTTAAATTTGGAAGTTTAGGGGCAGGCAAGATAGCTCAGCGGTCTTCTGTTCTTGTAGAAGATCCAGGTTCAAATCCCAGCACCCACATGGCAGCTAACAACTGTAACTCCAGTTCCAGGGGATCCGACAGCCTCTTCTGTCCTCCACAGGTATTGCACGACACGAGTGCACTTACCTACATGCAGGCAATACACACATACACATAAAATAAAAAATAATAAATAAATAATTTTTTTTTAAATTTGGAAGTTTAACTCATCTTTCAGATCTGTCGCAAGAAAATGAGGCCCATAAAAGAGACAGAAATCAGCAGGATGGCAGTATCACACTGGGGTGAAAAAAAAGGCTGTCCAATCAAGCACTGCTTGGAAAAATTCCAACCTCCACAGTCACCAATTTTAGGACTTTAAAGAAGAAGCTACTTTGCCTTTCTAAGGCTGTTTTCCCACTAGTATGATGAGGTGTTCTGCATGCTCAAGGAAAGCAAAAAATAATAATAATAATAAGGCCTACCTTCCCTTTAAGAAATGAGATCCTAGGCGGGACATGCCATTAGTCCCAGCTCCCAGCACTAGGGAGTTCAAGGCCAGCCTGGTCTACAAAGCAAGTTCCAGGCCAGCTAGGGCTACAGGGAAACCCTGTCTCAAAAAGAGAGAGAAAAAAGAAAGAGAAAGAAAGAAAGAAAGAAAGAAAGAAAGAAAGAAAGAAAGAAAGAAAGGAGAAATGAGATCCTGCAACCAAATTCATTTATGTGATACATCTTTTGCAACAATATTTTAAGGCTAAAATGAGATAATATATGTAAAGGGTCGGGTACATAGAACACATCAAAGCTAAGATGATTGGTATAAATAGATATCTTTAAAAATCTTTTATTTATTTTTATTTTATGTGTATGAGTGTTTTGCCTGCATGTGTATAAGTGTACCATGTACATACAATGCCCATGGAGGACAGAAGAGGGTGCCAGATCCCCTGGAACTGTAGTTACAAGTGGTTGTTAGCCATCATGTGGGTTCTGGGAACCAAACTCAGGTCCTTTGGAAAAGCAACAAATACTCTCAACCATCTCTCCAGCCCCTTGATAGAAATCTTACGTTTTCCAGATTCCCAGTTCAATTCTTTTGAAATTAAGCAAAGTCATATGATCATAGGATTCTAAATTATTGGAAGGTAGAAAAAAATGGCTCCCATAACACCTATACTTCTATAAATGAACTAGAAAAAAGAGGGAGGTTAACAACAGAGTTGTGTCCTGAGAAACCAGAGAATGAAATGCCAAAAAGTCCTGGACCTCCTCATGACTGCAGTTTTACTGTTTAGGGCAAAGCCTACTAACAGTTTAGGATTTTTTTTTTTTTTCCGGTCTTTTTGAGACAGGGTCTCCCTGTAGGCCCAGCTGTCCTGGAACTCACTATGTAGACCAGGCTGGCCTTGAACTCACAGAGATCCACCTGCCTCTGCCTCCCGAGTGCTGGGATTAAAGGCATGCGCCACCACACCCAGCCATTTTTAAATGGCTAAAAAGTGTATTGATCTAACACCACAAACACAAACATTTGGCAGTAATTGTACATATATCTGAGAAGCATGTTATCTATTCAGTCAGTCAGGGCTGGGTTCACATGTACATGTGTGTGTGTGTCTGTGTGTGTGTGTGTGTGTGTGTGTGTGTGTGTGTCTAATCCCTTGGTTTGCCAGCCAACGGCCAAGCATGTTGTCTCAAACTTCACTCTGCCAAAGAAACATTTAAGAGGTTGTTTAAATTTTAGGTTTATTCCCAGAGATACCGACTGAGTAGATTGGGGCAGAGACCACGAATGTGAATTCTCCATAAATTCTTCATATGATGACAGTATTTGGGAATCATTAGTGCACAGAGGAGTGCAGGGCACTGGGAATTAGCACGTTCAAATGGTGCCTCACATTTTTCCTCCTGGAATCTCATTCTGTCCCTCACAGTTCTGGCATCTCTAACTGGGGTATTGTACTCATGTGACAAAGTAGTATGCAAGAAACTCCCTCAAAGCCAAAATGATCAGTTTGCTTTAAAAAGCAATTTGCCTTTTGATGACCTATTTGGTGGGGGTAAGATGAGGTTTTTTAGTTAATTAGCTAGTTTTATTTCTTGCTTTCTTGCTTATTTGAGACAGGGTCTTATATAATACTGGCCGGCCTCAGATTTGCTATGTATCAAGGACATGTAGCTTGAACTCATGATTCTTTTGCCTCTTACCTTCCAAGTGCTAGGATTACAGATGTGAGCCACTGCACCTGATTTTATTTGGTGCTGAGGGTCAAACCCAGGGCCTCCTGTATACTAGGCAGCTTATCAACTGAGCTACATCCCCAACATCTTAGTATTTTAATAACAACATTTAGGAGGATGAGTTAAAAATATTCTGAGACAACTATAGGAAGTTTAAAATGGTTAGGAAACCATGATGTGGATTCTTGTTGTTTAGATCCATGAAATGTGAGTGTTATTATTTGGAAAATACAAGCCCAGCAGGCAAGAATGTTTGGTTTCAGGAAGCAGCAGGGGGATTCAGTCTGCTAGTTTCAAAGAGGATGACTGTGGGAGAAGTGACCAGCAGACACAGTTCTCCAAGAAGGAGCCAAACATATTTTATTTATTATTGTGTGTATGTATTGTGTGATATGAGTGTGTGTGTGTGTGTGTGTGTGTGTGTGTGTGTGCGCGAGCGCGTGTGCACATGCAGGTGAGCGCCACAGTACGGATGTGAAGGTCAGAGGACAACTTTTGGAAGTCTGTTCTCTCCTTCTCCTGTGGGTTCCAGGGATCAAACTCAGATCCTAAGACCACCCCAGCAAGTGCTTTTTACCAGGTGAGCCATCTTCTTGGCTCCTTAACCTGTATGCACAAATGAAGAAATTAGCTTGTGCTCAAATGATTTGGGGACAATACTGTCTATAAGCCATTCCTGAAGAGAATTTATTAGATCAATGGACATAAAGGATGCCAAAATAGGAGAAAGAAGAGCATATTTTCTTTACCACAAGCTCCCCCATCCCCAGAGACTCTGAGGCTCCCACAAGGGAAGGAATAGTGGCATGTATAGTGTAGAGAGGATAACTTTTTCCTATTGTTTATTATCACCAATGCCCTTGAGTATCTCCTCAGTGTCTTGAGAATTAAGCCCATAGTTAACCAGGTCAAAAATGGGGAAGATTCTCCAAGAATTAGATCACAAATTGAAGAAAGAAAATTGTCGCTCTGGTATTTTCTTGTTGCTGAGTCTCTTCCTCATTCATTTCAGTGTCTTCTTTCTCTCTCTTGCTCTTTCCCTCCCTCCCTTTTTTCCTTCTCCCTCCCTCTCTCTTTTCCCTCCCCTCTCCACTTCACCACACACAGAAACCCCTTTTCAAAGGGGCTTTTTTCCAACTCAGTGAAGTAAAGTCTTTGCCCTTTTGTGAGGAAGGCTCATTAACATTCCCACAGCAGCATCTCTTCAAGGATTCTACTTTTGTAAGTCTGTAGGGAGGTCAAGAGGCCACAGTGGAGAGGTAAAAAGAAAAAAAAATGGTAAAGGAGGGGAGGCAGAAGAAAGCAAAGGAGGGAAAGAGCCTTTCCTTTCACAATAAGGCCAGCAAAAAGAGGTGGGGGTGGCTAGGAAAAGATGAAGATGGCCAACACTCAGGAAAAAGATAAATATGGGTCACATAGATTCCCCCCAAGTCCGTCCCTCAGAAGTTTCATAGATTTCCCAAGAAAAGCAGAAAGCCGCATTTCATCCCTTTAAAGACCCAAAAGCTGTCCTGGCCTCACTGTCCCCATTTCTCCTATAATAGTCTAGTACCTCTTGCAAATCACAGTTAACAAGTGCATTTAAAATGTCAGGGATAGGAATTTCAAAAATGGAGGGTGAGGGAATCTCAGAACCCTGACACCAAACATCTGGAGAAATGACAGAGATTCTGGGAACCCCCAGTGACCAGAGTACTTGCGAAAGTCCCACCATCTCTTCCATCACCAGCCATCTTCCCTCCCTCAGTTTTTTTCAAAACAGTCTTGAGCAAGACAAAAATGCAGACCCCTCAGAACCTACACCCCAGGTTCTACTTTGCTTCTCTGAAGACCCAGTCAGCAGAGCTTTGCATCACTAAGCATAAAAGGGAGAAAGAATGCTTTTCCAATTGATAATGTTTCAAATATTCTCTCCCCTCAGCCAAGAGGAAACGTACAAGGTTAAAAGAAGGGGACTCGGGCATTTGGACTGGAAGACTAGCATACTGTAGGCCCAGGAGCCCAGTATTAATCAAATTCAGGTAGGAACACTGTAATCAGAAGTTAAAGAATAAAATGCAGATAGCTGGTTGTTGCTGAATTCAACAAGTTGTTTTCTAACCAAGTTGTTCACCTATAATCCCAGTACTGCCTTGAGTGCCAGGTCAGCAGGGGTTACAGAGTAAAACCCTGTCTCAAAATACCAAAAAACAAAAAGTGGTGTTGTTTGGGGAAAGGGATCACATCTCCACAAGTAGCCCATGCTGGTCTTGAACTTGTGATTCTCCTGCCTCAGCTTCCTGAGTAGTAGGATTGCAGGTGGGCTCAGCATGCCCAGATGGCTGAATTCTTCTTTTGTTTTCCCCCTTTGGTGAGGGGGACTGAATCTAGGGTCATGCATCATGTTAGGCAAGTCCTCTGCTCCTAAGCTACACCACAGTCTACTTGTCAAATTATTAAAGGTCTAATTTCATATCCACAAGAGAATCCTGTATACAAAATCCTTGATGGTTATTTTCTACCTATGAACATACTACAGAGAGCTCACAAATTCACTAGCGAGTCCATCACACTGCTAGAAACTTCTTTTATATTAAGATAAAAATGCCTCTTTAGGCGTTTACTCTGAAATACCCAAGGAATCATCTGTCATCTTCTCAGAGGCATCCCTGGATAGGATTGGGAGATATAGCTACCATTCTTGCTGTTTTAAGTAAAATCTAAGTATCAGTCACTTTTCCTTCATGTCTGGTGACAACACTGTATTCTTGCCCTAGATTTCACCTGCAATCCTGGATAGGTTACCTAACCTCAGCGCACCTTCTAATTTATCTACAAAAGGGGTCTCCTTATACACAGTAGTATTATAAAACCTGCTGTGGGCTAGCGAGATGGCTCAGCACTTGCTGGTCAAGCTTGGCAACCTGAGTTCAATTCCCAGAAACTCCATAAAGGTTTGGAAAGAGGGAACTGACTTCACAAAGTTGTTCTTTGGCCTCCATACCCATGCCATATCGTGCACACCTATACACACAACAATTTTTAAAAATATTTTATTATTATTATTATTTTGTTGTTGTTGTCTTTTTGAGACAGGGTCTCCCTGTAGCTCCAGCTGTCCTGGAACTCACTATGTAGACCAGGCTGGCCTCGAACTCACAAAGATCCACCTGCCTCTGCCTCCCAAGTGCTGGGATTAAAGGCGTGTGCCACCACACCCGGCCCTATTATTTTTATTTTTTATGTGTATGTGTATGCGTGTATTGCCTACATGTAGATAAGTATACCCGTGTCATGCAATGCCCTCGGAGGACGGAAGAGGTTGTTAGATCCCCTGGAACTGGAGTTACGGACAGTTGTTAGCTGCCATTTGGGTGCTGGGATTCGAACCCGGGTCTTCTGCAAGAACATTCAGTGTTCTTAACCACTGAGCCATCTCTCCAGCCCCCACAGTTTTTAAATTAAAATGAAAAATAACACCTGCTGTACTAATCTCAAGAATTATAATATTCAAAAGACATCACATAAATGAAGATACTGTATGGGGGAGGGGCTAGAGAGATAGCTTAGTGGTTAAGAGTATGTACCGCTCTTGCGGAGGACCTGAGTTCGGTTCTGAGAACCCCTGTCAAATGGCTCACAACCACCTGTAACTCCAGCTCCAGGAGATTGAATGAATACCCTCCCTTCTCTGCAAACACCTGCACCCACACACAGATACATATACATACGCAAAATTAAAAATAAATGTGAAAGATATCGTAGACGTTATCAAAAGCTGTACATGCGCTATTATTATAATGCCTATCAATCTTTTACAACTCCATTTTCACCTGGCAGTAGCTGACTTCTTAGTCTGAAAATCAGTATATGTGAGAAAGGTTATATTTTAGTTTATACCCCAGAAGCAGCCACATCATCAAATAGAACGGCATAGACTATGAAGATGTTGGAACACGAGTTACAGCAGCAAGCGAGGGGCAGTCCCGATGAGGCCGAGCCCTCGCAGGGAGGAGAGGGTTAAACCCTTTTCTCGGCAGGACAAAAGAAAAGAGTGTGCGGAAAGATTAGGATTTTTGCTTTTACAATAGGAGCTGCAGAAGCGTTGGGAAGAAGCTGAAGGAAAAAAAAAAGGGGGCGTCTCTCCTTTAAAGACTTGCAGAGATTGCGAGAGAAGAGTCAGGAAGGAGTCACAGAGTCAGTCTGTCCCTGGGACGGGAGAACGGCTCTGCTCCGCAGTGGTCTGCACTGAGGAAGAGGTAGCCTCGGACCGGAGCTGGTGATCTGACCGGGTCACCACGGTTAAAACTCAGTGTGCCTCGCCCCTCCCTCTCCCACCTCTCTCTGCTCAGGAATGTCTCGGCGAAAGCAGCGGAAACCTCAACAGTTAATCTCGGACTGCGAAGGTCCCAGCGCGTCTGAGAACGGTGGGTGCTGGGTTGGGGTGGGGGAGCCCCGATCCCAGCCTGCGCGGGTCAGGCCAGGGCAAGGGGGCCCCTGGCCACCGGCCGAACCCCAGCAGGGCTTGTCCCAGGGGGTGTGAAGGGCAGAGCGCACGGTGACTGCGCTGCGAGAACACTCCGGGGCTGTCCTCCGGGCTCCGTGTTTTTCTTGTTTTTCTCTGGATGAAATGGAGTTTTCAAACTGGCTCTGTCTCCCCATCCAAGAGTTTTCTCTCCAGGTCCCTCTTTGCTCACTGGTCTTTGTGCCGTTGCTAAGTAACGTCCTCAGACCTGAAGACCCGTCTCTTAGGGATGGGATTTTCCCTTTCTTTCTGGAGAGTTGGGTTGCAAGAGAATGAATTGGATAAATGTGAAGGTTCCCCTGAGGGAGAAGAGAAAAAAAGTTTCTCATTGTTGGGCTAAGCTGAGAGCCGTCCAGCGAGCGCTAATGTCGGTCAGAATGAAGCCTGACTTAGGGGTGTGATCCTTCTCACCTGGAGGGTGGAGGCTGGAGGACAGGCCTGCAGATGGAATCAGGTTTGTGTTTTAAGGGATGCCAAGATTACACACACACACACACCTGTTAATGTATGGATATCATTGTACACAGATTTTGCTATTTTTTTTCAGTTTTTGAGATGTTCTCATGTTACCCACACTAGCCCTGAAGTCACTATGTAGCCCAGGCTGGCCTAGAATTTTTGGCAATTTTCCTGCTCATATCCTGAGTGCTGGGATTAAAATATGCACTACCATGGTCAGTTGCTATGTTTTTTATTAACAGATTTCCTCTAGGGGAGGTGGGAAATCCAGCCTTTGAACAGGTTGTGTAACCAAGCTGGCTTTGAACTCCTGATCCTCTTGCTTTATCTCCTGAGTGCTGTGATTACCGGCATGTGCTGCCATACCTCGATGGAAAATTCTGTGTATTCTTAATACACTTCAGCAAGTGAAAGATGGATGATAGAGTAAGGCGGGTGTTAAGAACTGATACTGTTCAGTGCCTCAGCAACAATGACAGGTATTGTCAGGACAAAAACTTAGGTATCCATGTGCTTGGGGCTGACGGTCTTCATTCTCCTAGGACTGGGTCAGGTCTAGGTAGATGTCTTGCAAATGTCCAGATGATTCTTAGGATGGAGCAAGTTTTGGACATACTTAGTTGTATGACTTCCTGTGCACACAAGAGGAGTCTAGAGGTTCAACTCAGGGACCAGTTATTTGCTTAGCAAGCCCTTAGTAAATGCCGAAAAATATACTATATGCACAAGGATTCTGAAGCTGGATTTTCAGGACTTTTGTACAAATCTGATCCCTTCCCGTAGCTAGCTATGCAAGCTTGTTGGCTTACTTTGCTTCTCCATGCCTGTCTCCTCCTCTGTTAAGTAGAGATACAGAGTATAATAGTTCATCAGCTTGTTCTGAGAATTAAAGTAGGCTATATATAAAGCCTTTGGGAAAATACCCGATGTAAATGAATGCTATTTTGTAGTGAAGTATCTAGCATAAGTATTTGGAAGGAATATTGTTATTATCATATGTGAGTGCAGTGTCACTTTCTACAAGTGCTGAAATATGTTTTGTCTTTTTTTTTTTTTTTTTTTTTTTTGAGACAGGGTCTCACTATGTAGCCCTGGCTGGTCTGGAACTCTTTATGTAAACCAGCCTGGCCTCAAACTCACACCTGCTTCTGCCTCCCACGTACTGGAATTAAAGGCATGCACCACCACACCTACTTCAGTGTCTATGAGACATGTGCCTTGAGAAGCTCTGGGATAGTGTATGTGTGGTGATTAAAATTAATTGTGGCTTGAACATGACTTTCTACCCATTGTACAAAAATGATGCTTTAGGTCAAGTCAGTGTTTCAAGTACAATGAAACCTTAACAAACAAGTTAAGTTTGGGGTAGAACACATCCTCCCAAATCAATGCTTTGCTGAGATCCCACTGTGCCCATATTTAGAGGTTCTACACTGATAGCATCCTTCCCTCCTGAGACACATTAACCCTCCTGACTGCTGCTATAGGCTGGATGTTGCCTCCTTTTGCTCTCTAGGAGATTTCCCCTAGAGCCTCAAAGCTGCCTCGCAGTCCTGCTTCCCTGCTGGTTCAGTTGTGGAACTATGTTGAACACCCACCCCCAGCTCCCTGGAGTCATCCCCTCCTCTTCTTCCTCCCATCTGCTCACCGATTTCCCATGCGGTAGCTGAGGGAAAGTCTTCTGAGTGGGAGTCAAAAGCTACCTTTAGCAGCTGTCCTGACTGGATTCTCAATCCCTTTAAGATACAACCCTCACTGGGGCCACAGATATCTGGGGACTAGTGATGCTGCTATGAATCCATTCCCAAAGAAACAATACAGGCTGAAACCCAATCAAAGCAACAAATTTCAGTTAAAATTCTGCCCTTGAACTATAAAAGGCAAAAATTGATGTGAGGAGTAAGAAAGCTCTAGTAAATTCTGTTAACATCTGCCTTAAGTGGAAGGAGAGAACCAACTCCAGCAAAGTATCCTATGACAGTCACATGTGAGCCATGGCATGTGCACATATTTGCACATGGGCATACACACCACATACACACAATAATAATTAATGATAATAAATATTTAAATGACTTTAAAATATTTTTATTTTTGTGTCTGAGTATATTGCTTGTATGTATGTAAGAGCACCCATGTCATACAAGGAGGTCAGAAGAAGGTATCAGATCCCCTGCCAGAGAAGGTCAGAAGAGGGCATCAGATTCCCTGGAACTGGAGTTAATGGACTGTGTTAGCCTCTATGTGGGTGCTGGGAATAGAACCTGGGTCCTCTGCAAGAGCAGTCAGTGTTCTTAACCACTCAGCCATCTCTCCAGCCCTGAGTTTTTTATTTTTTTAAAGATTAGTGTTAAGAATTCCTAAGGGTTTGTATATCAGAATTCCCTAGGGACTGAAATTTCTTACCTAGTCTACTTTCATGACTTGAGTGAAGTTTTGTAGGGTCGCACCTGCAATTTGAGGTGCCTATCTAAAATTCTCTCTTGCTCTTATAAGCTTACACTATATAAATGTCTCAGTCCCCCCTTTTTATAGGCAGAGTCTATAAATGGACTAGGGTATAGTTGAGAAGTAGAGTGCTTGCCTAGCCTTCATGAGGCCCTGGGTTATTTTTTGCCTAGAATCCTTTAACAGTGATGTGATCAGCAGGGTTCCAACTTTTCCTTCCACCTTACGGCATGGCCCAAAATTAGATTGGAAAGAATAGGAGTGTTACTCAGAGACCGGACGCTTGTCTAGCATGCATATGACCCCTGGTTGGCTCTATAGAGCCACAAAAAGAAAAAGAAAAATACGGCAGTGTCCTATGGTTTACCTATGAAATCAGGAAGATCATCATGAGTATCAGCTGGAATTTATTTAGTAACCAAGGGTACAACCAAAGCTCTCAGGAGTTTTTCTTTCCTTCCTTTCTTCCTTCCTTTTTTTCACTTTCTTTCTTTTTGCCTTTTTTTTTTTTTAGCAGTTTACCACATGTAGCAAGCAGAGCAAATGGGGAATTTTACTACACTTTTAAGACAATTCATGTTTTAAATACATTATAATAGCTCCAAGAAACAGCCCCCCAAACCTATTTCTCGGGCTTGTTTTTGCTCAGTTCCCTGACCAGAACATCAAAACCTAACAGAATAGTTATTGCACATAACTGATGATCAGGAAATAGTCTATTTACTTCAAAACCCTGGAGAGGAAAAAAAATCTATCTCCCCTACGCAGTCTAGATATCTGAATTAGAGAACATGAGGGATGTAACTGCAGGAAATGAGAACTAGTACATGTGGGAAATAAAGGAATGATCGGAAACCCAGATATCTAGTGAGAAGAAACCAGGACAGCAGCCCAGCAGATCTAGAGGGAGAGAAGACAGATCTTCAGAAGGAAGCTCAGACAGCAAGAACAGCAGAGGGGAAAGAAGGCAAAAACAGAGCTTAGAGGGCTCAATTCTCTTTACATGGATATCAGAGCCTGGTCTCTCGGGCTTCTGAACCCATTGAGACATTCAGTTGTAGGTACCCGCTGGAGGTGGGGGGCAAAAGGAACCTGTCTCTGATAGACAATAAGTAAATTAGAAGCTTATGTTGTGGCTGAAACAGGAGGATCATGAGTTCAAAGCTAGTCTGGGCAACTCTTTTTGGAGAGAGTCTCCTGTCTCAGGCTGGCCTGTAATAAGCTATACAACTGAGGATCATCTTGAATTTTCTCTTTTACTTATTTATTTATTTTTAATGATTTACTTATTTTTATTTACACAACTCTCTTGCTTGCCTGTGTGTATACTGGTATGTGTGTAGTGCCTGCAAAAGCAAAAAAAAGGGTAACAAAGCCACCGTGTGGGTGCTGGGAATCACACCCAGGTCCTCTGGAAGAACAGCAAGTGCTCTTAACCCCTGAGCCATTTCTCCAGTTTGACAGAGTGTCACTCTATAGCCCTGGTTGATTTGTAACTCACTCTGAAGGCCAGGTTGGCCTTGAACTCACATCTCCCCCTGCCTCTGCCTCCAGAGTAGCTAGGTTTAAAGGTGTGCACCACAACACCAAGCTATGATCTTGAATTTCTGATCTTCCTCCCATATCTCTCAAGTGCTAGAATCACAAGCATGTACCACCATGCCCCAGTTTTAGAGATGCTAGGGATCAAGTCGAGGGCTTTTGTGTATGCTGTACAAGCATTCTGTCAACTGAGCTACAGTCTCACAAATTTTTTACCATCAAACAGAAACTCTACCCTTGGGCCATCAGACTCTCCATTCTCCCTGAGCCCTCTCTGGAGACCACAATGCTACTTGCTTGTCTCTATGAGTTTATTACTTCCAGGTGTCTCGTATAAATGGGATCATATACTATTTGTCCTTTGGTCTGATCTATTTCACTTACAGAATGTTTTGTTTTGCTTTATAAGTATTTTATTATTTTTATTTTTTATGAGTGTTATGCTGCATGTAGGTAAGTGCACCCATGTCCATGTTGTGCAATGCCCCCAGAGGACAGAAGAGGCTGTTGGATCCCCTGGAACTGGAGTTATGGACAGTTGTTAGCTGCCATGTGGGTGCTGGGTCTTCTGAAAGAACAGTCAGTGATCTTAACCCCTGAGCCATGGCTCTAGCCCTTTGTTTTGTTTTTGAAACGGAGTGTCCCTGTAGCCCCAGCTGACCTAGAACTCATTATGTAGATCAGGCTAGCCTCCATCCAACAAAGATCTGCCTGCCTCTGCTTCTCTTTTGCTGGGGTTAAAGGTAGCACCTGGCCCAACCCTTAGCAGAAATATCTTCGAAGTTAATCCATGCTGGGGCATGTGTTAGAATCTTATTCTTTTTCATGGCTGTACCCTCATTTTAAAAGAAGAGAAGTCTAAGCCTTAGATTAAGAAATATTCCCCAAGCCAGACATAGTTGCACAGGCCTTTAATCTTAGCATGCATGAGGCAGAGGCAGAGGCAGGCTGAGATTGAGGCCAGCCTGATCTACATAACGAGTACCAGGCCAGCTGGGACTACAGGGAGACCCTCTTTCCAAACAAAAGAAACAAGAACTTTTCCCACATCACTGAGATAAGGCTAAAGCTGGAACTTTAACTTGTGCATGAATCTTTGAGGTTTGACCTAAGATATTCATATTCTGACACAACATATTTTTCTCTTTTAATACCAGATGTACAAATCATCTTGCCCCTGTCTACTGTGTGCAGTAGGCCATAGGTGCATTAATAAGTTTCAGTATATTAGTTTGTCCTGGCAAAGGAATGTGTGTGTGTGAACTTAGGAGAGATGACTGAGAAAGAAAAAATGGGGTATTCTCTCTAAAAAGTGATCATAAAAAGTTAGCAACAATCATAAAATCAATTTATGGAAGCTATCAATTAATACTGATTTAATTCAGGTAAGATTTGTGAGTAGATAGACAGTCTGAAGGAAAGTACAGTCCTCTAGTCTCTGTTATTGTGCTCATCTTCTGCTGTACATTTTCACCTGGATTATTTGTATGTGCTGAAGATTGAACCCAGGGCCTGTGGGCTGATAATGCTCTGCCACTGAGCATCACCCTTTGCCCTTAGTTTTTGGAATTAGGGTCTCATTATGTAGCTCTGACTCAGAAATTAAACAGTGCACAGCAAAATTCTGGAATCACAACCATGTACCAAAACACTCATTTTGTGTGTGTGTGTGTGTGTGTGTGTGTGTGTGTGTGGTGTGTGTGTGTGTGTGTGTGTGTGTGTGTGTGTGTGTGTGTACTGGGAACTTAACCCAGAGGCTCAGATATGCTAGGCAAGTGATTATTACTGAGTTATTCTCCTGTCCCTTAGATGTATATGGAATAACTGAGGAGCTTTACAAAAATACTAATACCTAGGGCTGGAGAGATGCTGTTACTTTTCTGTTGCTGTGATAAAACACCACGGCCAAGGCAACTTATAGAAGGAAAAGTTTATTAGGTTTATGGTTCCAGAGGGATAAGAGTTCATCATGGTGGGAAAGCATGGCAGGAGGCAGCCAGAGCAGAAAACTAAGTACACATCTTCAAGCAGCCACAGGAAGCAGAAAGAGACAGCCTGGAAGTGGGCATGGCTATATATTTTCAAATCCTACCCCTAGTGATGTGCTTCCTCCAGCCTGGCTGCACCTCCTAAAGCCTCCCAAAACAGCACCACTAACTGGAGTCTATAGGGGACATTCTCATTCAAACCACCATAGACGATTCAGCAGTTAAGAGCACTGGCTGCTCTTGCAGAAAACCCAGGTTCAGTTCTCAGCACCTACATGGTGGTTCACAACCATCTGTAACTCCAGTTCCAGAAGAGCCAGTGCCCTCTTCTGGCCTCCTTGTGTACTACATTCATGTGGTGCACTTACATACATGCAGGCAAAACACTGATACACATAAAAATAAATAAATTTTTTTAAAAAAATACTAATGCCTAGATCCTATTCTTAGGGGTTCTGAATTTATTTTAGCCTTTGACTGCTTTGTTGAAGATTAGACCCAGGGTCTCATGCCTTCTAGGTATGTGCTCTACTACTGAGTTACATTTTCTTCCCAGGACATCAGAAGTTCCTAAACTGCTAGGGGTAATCCTAATGGGCAGCAAAGTCTGAGAACCACTCTGACTTCAAATGTACCACTCTGCTGCTCAGGCAGGACCCGCCTGTTTTCCACTTCCTTCTCTCCAACCATTCTCTCCCAAGCCTGAAGCAGCAGTTTATCAGGGCACCAGGTTTTTGTGTTTTTCAGATAGGTTCTTAGAAAGCTCAGGGTGGCCACCAACATGTTAAGGAGCCAATGAGGATAATCTTGAACTTCTGATCCAATTGCCTCCACCTCCAGAATGCTGGGATTATCATACCTGGTTTATGGGGATCGAACCCAGGACTTCATGCTTTTTTGGCAAGCACTCTACTACCTGAGTAACATCCTCGGCCCCTGAGCACTAGTTTTACAGGGGAAGGCACTTAATTTTTTTTGTCATTGTAGCTCTATAAATTTAAAACAAGCATGTCCAGGCCTTAGTCGGATATCCACTGCAGACTTTGCATGTGACCTAGGAGAGCTTACCTCAATTTATCTGCTATCTGGTGCACCATTACCAGCTTAGCTTGTTCCTGTGTTCTGTGGCTTTGTGTCTGCATAAGGATCCTGCTCTCCTTTCCAGGACAGGCAGTGAGTGTAAAAGGTACTGAGAAGTAGACGGTTCCTCTTACAGGTGGCTGTTGATACATCACTTGTCACCAAGAACTAAATTTACCTTAGAGTGCAGATCAAATTACACATCAGAAAGCACATTTCATGAAGGGGCAAGAAAGGGGATACTATTTCCCAGGAGAAGATGAAAAGGATTTCTTTTCGTGTCTGAAGACTTGACAAAACAGCAACTGAGTATCAAATGTTCAGTGCTAATTAACAAATGCTAGGTAGAAACTCTCCATCTGATTCTCCCTCTCCAGCTGAGGGCAGAGAGCAAATGGCAGGGAGGAGCCACCCAGGGCCCTTTCTCTACCATTGTGAGCCACACAATGCCACTGTGCTCCGGAAGGCACTGGACAGGATCCAGAATTGTGAACGCTGCTTCACCGAAGTACTCGGTGAACTTGGAAAAGTCACTTAACCTTTCTAAGCTTCAGTTTCCTTATCTGTAAAACTAATGCACACTGCACTTACCTGTGACTTGGGCTAACTGAAATAGACACCACCTTCTTCATCTGTGAAGGCCAGGTCTGGAAGAACAGGGCCCATCTGTTTCAGAGCTGTGATTTACAAAGCTAAAATCCTTAAGATTATCTGAAGTTTAAAACATAATACAGTAAATTGTTTTCAATTTATAAAGACAAAATTTACATAGAAAGCAAGTTGCTTACTAATATCTTAGTTAGGTTGTGTTGCGCCTTCCTTCCCTGAAAAGACTCTTTAACCTAGACATATGCCAGTGATATTACTGAGAAATTAACAAGATTGGGGGCTGAGGGTAAAGCTCAGTGGTAGAGCTCCTGCCTAGCATTTGTGAGGTCCTGGTTTTAATCCCCACTATGGTAGGGGTAGGTGGGTGGACATGGTGGTTTATGCTTATAATCCCAGCATTTGGGAGATGAAAACAGGAGGATGAGGAGTTCAAGGCCAGCCTCAGCTATATAGTGAGTTTGAGGCCAGCCTGAGCTACATGAGATCCTATTTAAAAAAATAAAACCAGCTGGGTGTGGTGGCACAGGCCTTTAATCCTAGCACTGAGAGGCACAGGCAGGCGGATCTCTGTGAGTTCAAGGCCAGTCTGGTCTACATAGTGAGTTCTAGGACAGCTGGGGCTATAGGGAGACCCTGTCTCAAAAAGACCAAGGGGAAAAAAAAAAAAAAAAAACCAGACAATATATCTTATTTTAGTATATGTGTGTTTTATATTATTGTATTTTATTATTGACAATATAACTTCTCTAATCCATAATACTTAAGACACTTCAAACTTTAAAAAGCCTCTCATCTATATACTATTTGCGGGGGGGGGGAAAGTCCCACATAATATACATTAACATTTAACAGTATTTGTCAAAAGTTTTCCAGTTTGAGCCGGGCGTGGTGGTGCAGGCCTTTAATCCCAGCACTTGGGAGGAGAGGCAGGCGGATCTCTGTGAGTTCAAGGCCAGCCTGGTCTACATAATGAGTTCCAGGCCAGCTGGGGCACAGGGAAACCCTGTCTCAAAAAGACCAAAAAAAAATAAAAAAAAGTTTTCCCGTTTGAACATACAGCTCAGTGGTAGAGCACTTGGTATAAGACCCTAGGTTCAATCCCCAACACCAAAAAAAAACAAGGCTTTCTACTCTCAAGTCTATGGACAATGTTATCACTTTACAAAGGTGGAGATGGTGGGTGGCATGTGCATTTTAAATGGCCACCAGGCCTCAGACAAGAATAGACCCGGACACGACTGGCAATCCCAGCATCTGAGAGGAAGAGACGGGAGGAACAGGAGTTTAAGGCCAGACTCAGCTGCACAGCCAGTTTGAGGCCAGCTGAGCTGCATGAGACCATGCCTCAAAACAAAACAAAAAACACAATTATGAGGGAGCTGGTTATGGGTGGATGATAGCACTTATCTGTAATCTCAGCACCTGGGCAACTCCCAAAACAGGAGAGACAGGTGGCTTGCTGTGAATTTAAGGCCATCCTAGGCTACAAAGTAAGACTACGTTTTGATAAGAAAGGTTAGTTTATTGCTGCTCAGGCAAACCGCAAAACCAAGACCTGAGATCAGTTTTTGCGAGTAAAATTAAGATTTTAAAGCCGGGCGTGGTGGCGCATGTCTAATCCCAGCACTTGGGAGGCAGAGGCAGGCGGATCTTTGTGAGTTCGAGGCCAGCCTGGTCTACATAGTGAGTTCCAGGACAGCTGTGGCTACAAGGAGACCCTGTCTCAAAAAAAGACAAAAAAATAAACAAGATTTTAGGAAGTTGGAAACCCTTTAAACCTCATTCAAGGAAGAAAAAGAATGCAGAGTTCCTGGTCTGAGGCACATACTTATCCTCTCTGAATACAAGGCAGCCTTGTGGAGGGAGCAGGTACCTGTATTTTCTAGGAATTCAAATCTGGTTGGGGCTGAAAGGGGCTTTGGACCGAGCTGCCGCGAGCTCCTAAGCATTTCCTCATTGTTTCTGGAGGAGCTCCCCTCCCCCCAGCTTGGATGGACCTCCCTAGGCCTTTGCAGGCAAACATCTCTAACCCACAGTTCGTTTCAGGGACGGTGAGCATGTAGAGAGAAGACGGGAGGAAGAGGGTACAGCAGAGGGTACTAAGCTGCAGGCGGCTCCTTAGGTGAACACGAACTCCATAAATTAGGTGCAAGTCCCGTGATCTGCGGAGTAGCTTGTTTTGAGCTATTATTCTGGGAGAGTAAGGGCGGGCACTAAACGGCTTAGTGTTGGGCAGAAAGGAGTCCTCAAATGACTTCTTCAGAAATTCTATCTTGCAAGCGCCCACCCTGAGAAACTTCTTTTGTGATGAGGGATGAGGGTAGGGTGAGAGGAGAAGTGAAGACAAAACTTGAGATCATTCTGCTGGATGAGTGCGGGCGAGGAGTGGGTGTTTGGGGCCCTCCTCCCCCTCTCTCCTCAGACCTCGGAGAAGGGCAGACCACCCTCTGGAATACACGTTTTCCAAGCTCAGCAGATCCTTTATCCAAAGAAAAATAACAGAACCCTGTGGCCTTAATCTATGGAGCCGGGCAGTGTTTCCCACTGTGCGCCTCGGGCTGACCTGGTGGGGGCAGGAGGGTAGAGACGTCTGGGGCTGGGGGAGCTGGCAAAGGGCTGGGAAGTGGGACCCCCACACTGTGCCCCACCGCACCTGTCTGGAGGGCCTGGGTCAGCCCTCCTAGGGTAGCCCCCGGTCGCCCCTCGCGCGCACTCGCGGCTCCCGCCTCCTCCAGCTCTCGCCCCCCCCTGCAGCTCCTCCCCACAAACTCTCCTCCCTCCCCCCCATCTCCCCTCTCCCAGCTTCCTCGCTCCAGCTCCTCCCCTCCTCCGCGCCTCCCGGCTCCCCTCCCCCTCCGCCGCTGCTCCCCGCCCCCGCCTCCGCCGATCTGCTTCTCCGCAGTCTGGGCCGCTGGGTGCAGAGGCTGCCGCAGCGTCGACGGCCACCGCCACCTCCCCAATTCCGATACCCATTGTGTTCACCCCATCCCGCCCTCCACTTCTTCACCACCATGGCGCAGGAAACCGGGAGGAGCTCTCGTCTCGGGGGGCTCTGCGGGGAGCCTGCGGAGCGCCGAGGTGCGGTAGGGCCAGGCTCGGGCAGAGGTGGGGGCGGAGGGTGGACGCTCGTGGGTGAAGACTTTAAGTGGGCGGGATAGAATGCGTGGTTCTATGCATAGGCCCTTCTCACATCCGTTCCCACTCCCTGGGGCCAGAGGAGGGGGAGGGGTGGCGAAGGAGGGGAGTGGAGTGTGCGTGCCCCACCGCCCCGACACCCCCTCCCCGCTGCGGCCCCTTGCCGGGGTGTCAGGATCCACGCGCGTCGGGTTTGAGTTCTAGTTTTTCGGCGTGGCCTAATGGTAAGCTTATCTTGCAACCCCCCCATCTGGCGGGTACTGGGCTCCCGGTTCTTTAGAGCCTCTGTTACCCACCCCAACCGCATTACCCACGCTCTCTCCTTGTCTTCTTCCCAGGTGATGCTAGCGAGGAGGACCAACCCCAAGTCTGTGCCAAATGCTGCGCACAATTCTCTGACCCGACCGAATTCCTCGCTCACCAGAACGCGTGTTGTACTGACCCACCTGTAATGGTGATCATTTCGGGCCAGGAGAACCCCAACAACTCTTCAGCCTCCTCTGAACCCCGGCCAGAGGGCCACAATAGTCCCCAGGTCATGGACACAGAGCACAGCAACCCCCCAGATTCTGGGTCCTCCGGGCCCGCGGATCCCACCTGGGGGCCAGAACGGAGAGGAGAGGAGGCTTCCGGGCATTTTCTGGTCGCTGCTACAGGTACAGCGGCTGGGGGAGGTGGGGGCCTGATCTTGGCCAGTCCCAAGCTGGGAGCAACCCCATTACCTCCGGAATCCACCCCTGCACCCCCTCCTCCACCACCTCCCCCTCCACCCCCTGGTGTAGGCAGCAGCCACTTGAACATCCCCCTGATCTTGGAAGAGCTGCGGGTGCTGCAGCAGCGCCAGATCCATCAGATGCAGATGACTGAGCAAATCTGCCGGCAGGTGCTGCTGCTTGGCTCCTTGGGGCAGACGGTGGGTGCCCCTGCCAGTCCCTCAGAGCTACCCGGGACAGGTACTGCGGCCTCCACCAAGCCCCTACTGCCCCTTTTCAGCCCCATCAAGCCTGTCCAAACTGGCAAGACACTGGCACCTTCCTCCTCCTCCTCTTCCTCCTCTTCAGGAACAGAAACACCTAAGCAGGCTTTCTTCCACCTTTACCACCCGCTGGGGTCACAGCATCCTTTCTCTGCTGGAGGGGTTGGGCGAAGCCATAAACCCGCCCCTGCCCCCTCTTCTGCCCTGCCGGGCACCACAGAGCAGCTGATTGCCTCACCTCATCTGGCATTCCCAGGCACCACAGGACTGCTGGCAGCTCAGTGTCTCGGGGCAGCAAGGGGCCTTGAGGCTGCTGCCTCCCCAGGACTTCTGAAGCCAAAGAATGGAAGTGGTGATCTGGGCTTTGGGGAAGTGATGAGCCCCCTGGAGAAGCCCGGTGGAAGGCACAAATGCCGCTTCTGTGCCAAAGTATTTGGCAGTGACAGCGCCCTGCAGATCCACCTCCGCTCCCACACAGGTGAGAGGCCCTATAAGTGCAACGTCTGTGGTAACCGCTTTACCACTCGTGGCAACCTCAAAGTACATTTCCACCGGCATCGTGAGAAGTACCCACATGTGCAGATGAACCCACATCCGGTACCAGAGCACCTAGACTACGTCATCACCAGCAGTGGGCTGCCTTATGGCATGTCGGTGCCACCAGAGAAAGCTGAAGAGGAGGCAGCCACACCAAGTGGAGGTGTTGAGCGCAAGCCTCTAGTGGCCTCCACCACAGCACTCAGTGCCACAGAGAGCCTGACATTGCTGTCTACCGGTGCAAGCACAGCTGCAGCTCCTGGGCTCCCGACTTACAATAAGTTCGTGCTCATGAAAGCAGTGGAGCCCAAGAGTAAAGCTGACGAAAATACTCCCCCAGGGAATGAGGGCTCAGCCATCAGTGGAGTAGCAGAAAGTGGCGCAGCAACCCGCATGCAGCTAAGTAAGCTGGTGACCTCACTGCCAAGCTGGGCGCTGCTTACTAACCACTTGAAGTCCACTGGCAGTTTCCCCTTCCCCTATGTGCTAGAGCCCTTGGGGACATCTCCTTCTGAGACATCGAAGCTGCAGCAGCTGGTAGAAAAGATTGACCGCCAGGGAGCTGTGGCTGTGGCCTCCAGTGCCTCCGGAGCTCCCACCACTTCTGCCCCCACACCTTCCTCTTCATCTTCCTCTGGACCTAACCAATGTGTTATATGTCTCCGAGTGCTGAGCTGTCCTCGGGCCCTGCGCTTGCATTATGGCCAACATGGAGGTGAGCGGCCCTTCAAATGTAAAGTGTGTGGCAGAGCCTTCTCCACCAGGGGCAATCTCCGTGCACATTTTGTGGGTCACAAGACCAGTCCAGCTGCCCGGGCCCAAAACTCCTGCCCAATCTGCCAGAAGAAATTCACTAATGCTGTCACTCTGCAGCAACATGTTCGCATGCACCTGGGGGGGCAGATCCCCAACAGTGGTACCACCCTCCCAGAAGGTGGAGGAGCTGCCCAGGAGAATGGCTCTGAGCAATCTACAGTTTCTGGCCCAGGGATCTTCCCACATCAGTCCCAGCAACCATCACCCGAAGAGGAGTTGTCTGAGGAAGAGGAAGAGGAGGAGGAAGAGGAGGAAGATGTGACAGATGAAGATTCCCTAGCAGGAAGAGGCTCAGAGAGTGGTGGTGAGAAGGCGATATCTGTGCGAGGTGACTCAGAAGAGGTATCCGGGGCAGAGGAGGATGGGGGAGCAGTGGTCACAGCACCTGCGGCTGGGAAGGAGATGGACAGTAATGAGAAAGCAACTCCACAGTCTTCTCTGCCACCACCTCCATCAGCGCCTGATAACCTGGATCTTCCCCAGCCCATGGAGCAGGGAACCAGTGATGTTTCAGGAGGCATGGAAGAGGAGGCCAAACTGGAGGGGAGCTCAAGCCAGGTGATGGCACTCGCTCAAGATGGGGAGGGCACCTGCACCCCCACAGTGGAGGAGCTGAACTTACAGGAAGCTGCGAGAAAGGAGCCAGGAGAGAGCAGCAGCAGAAAGGCCTGTGAAGTGTGTGGCCAGACCTTTCCCACCCAGACAGCTCTGGAGGAGCATCAGAAGACCCACACCAAGGAGGGGCCACTCTTCACTTGTGTTTTCTGCAGGCAGGGCTTCCTTGAGCGGGCTACCCTCAAGAAGCACATGCTGTTGGCTCACCACCAGGTACAGCCCTTTGCACCCCATGGCCCTCAGAATATTGCTGCTCTTTCCTTGGTCCCTAGCTGCTCCCCTTCCATCACTTCCCCAGGGATCACTTCCTTCCCTCGAAAAGATGACCCCACAATCCCATGAGCCTGTTTTTGTGCCTGCTGCCCTTTGACCCAGGGAGCAGAAACCGAGCTCCATAGAAGGATCTCCAAATGGACCCACCCTCACCTTGCCTTTTTCTCTTGAGTTCTTTGATGGTGTGTCTCCAGTGACTTTTCTCTAGTCCCTGAGCTTGAAAATTGTGAGTAAAAGGGAATGACTCCCTAAGGATTTTTTAGCCCCTTTTCATTCTTTGTAAGTGAGGAAAATAGATGGTCTACAGCTTTCATCTCAAGGGGAGCCCTCTCGTCCTCACCTTTTCCATCTGGCAGGTGCACCTGAACCCCCACCTTTGGAATTGCAGCTTTGCTCAAAGGGGCTGGCAGCTGTCTATGGAGGGCCCAGTGCCACTCTGATGATGATCAAGCCACCCTGCAGGACTTCTTGTCCCAGGACCTTCCTGAGGAGCCTGAGGGACAGGTTCCCTGCCTTTCTGAAACCCAAGTTTTCCTGTCACGTGGGCTACCCATCAAGCCCTGGAGTTCCAGCTCCACCACATATCCCTTCAGCCCTGGCATCACTAGTACTGTTAAGCTCAGAAACCATGCTTTGAGAAGGTGACTCTAGTAACAGGCCCCAGAGGGGTCAAGAAGTATAGCCTCTCTCCCCCAATTTCAGCCTCCTGGTATCCAAGGCAGTGCCTAACAAGCACGCCAGAGTAAAAAAGTAATAAACTAGTTTCCGCCTCCCTCTCCCTGTTCCAGAAACTGCTGGTAGTAACTGGTGGCTCAACCCTAGGAGATAGGGAAGAATGAAGGGTGTGGGATGCTCTTTCTAGTACATCCCTTGATTTGTCACATCAAGGCAAAGATAGTGGCTGGTCAAGATGCAAGGACTCTTCCAGCTTCTCATCACGGCCTCTCAGAGTTAGGAAAACAAGCAGATTTCTTGCCAAGAGGTCTCCCATGGGAGACGTTTTGGGATCTCTAAGGTATCGGTGAGGGTGGTTAATGAAGTATTGATGGAGGATTGAGTGCTGCTTTAGCACATGGGGACTGCTGGGAATCGGTGTGGTAAATGAAGAACAGGACATGGTGCAAGGGAGGGGACCTTCAGTTCTCGTAGATGTAAACCTTCTTGTGAATGTTCCTTTGGGCTGATAGTGACATGGCGTGCATCAGTGAGCCAGGGACCATGGGGAATCCTAGCACTAGAAGGCTTCTAGTTTTAGATAACTCCCTCTTTCATTCCCTTGCCCCATGTATTTCCCTCATCTTCCTCTCAAAACCCCTTTCATCCCAAGTTTTGCCTGATCATGGACCAGAGCTTAGGTCTTTGTTTTTGTCTGCTTCTAAGAGGCCCAGACTTTGAGAGACAAGCTCTAAGTGCTTCTTCCCTGCCTCACTGTCTTGTAATAAGATGTAGTTTGCTCTTAACATAGGATCATGTGAAACGGAAGTTCTGAGGAGGAGAGGACCTTTTGCTGTTGACTGACTTGAATGATGGTCCTCTAAAGTAGTGGGCTCCAGAGCTTCCCAATACACTGAAATGTTAAGAGTAGAGAGGGGAATACTAGTCTCTTTCCCTTCATCATTAAAGGTGTTTTGGCCAAATATTTGTGTGTTTCTCCTTTTTTTCATGACTAAATAGCCATCTGGGGTGTTACATGGGCATTCTGTATCATGGAGATTACTTTCCCTTCTAACAGCTCCTGCCAGAGCTGAGCATATGGTGTTGAAATATTTAACTTACTCAGCCTAAAACAACCTCCAGTGAATATGATTTCGCTGTGGAAAATTGTTTTTTGGTTTTGTTTTTTTTTTTGGTATGGAGTTTTCATCTTCAGAAGTAAGCGTTCGCTCAGTGACCGCTGGCTGTTTTCCCTCAGGACTTTCTACCAGGAGACTTTTGTGCTATGTTTTGTTTTTGAAGTTGGAAGCTGTTCATCAGTCTTTCCCAGACCTCAAGCCAGCCTGCTGACATCAGTGAGTCTATAGAACCAAGACAACTAAACTTTATGACTTTTGAGATCTGATGTTATAATCAGAAAGGGAAACAATTCTACCCATAAAAGAGAGGAAGATCTTAACATTAAGAAGGGCTAGGGATGTAGTTCAGTTGGTACAGTACTTGTTTAGCATGCATGGAACAGGAGGAACAGAAGTTCAGAGTCATATGCAGTTACATAGTGAGTTGGAGGCCAGGCTGGGATACCTGAGATGTTGCCAAGGAAACACAGCGGGTTGTGAAACGAAGCATGTACTATCATTATCATTATTTCTCTTTCACTTGACGTCTCCACAATATGGTAAAGTTTGGAATTTTCTCTAAGACATTGCTTTTCCTAAAGAAATTTCTGAGGACTGAGGGTGTAGGTAGCTCAGTGGTAGAGCATGTTCGCGGCCCTGGGTTCAATCCCAAGGGACCTCCGCCTTCCTCCAGAAAAAAAATTCCTAAATTCTCCAGGTTTTTATTTCCCTTTACAAAATTACTCAATTTAAAAAAAATATTTTATTTATTATATTTGTTTTATGTGTATGAGAGTATTGCCTGCATGTATGTGAGTGCACCCATGTCGTGCAGTGCCACAGAGGTCAGAAGAGGGTGTCGGATTCCCCAGGAACTAGTTAAGGACGGTTCATAGCCACCATGTGGGTGCTGGGAATTGAACCCAGGTCCTCTGCAAGAGCAGTCAGATCTTAACTGTTGTGCCATCTCTCTAGCCCCTCATAATTTTTTAGATTAAAAAAAAAAAAATTCAGTGTCTCTCAGACACTGAAATTGGATTAAGAACCAATTGGCAAAATTGGATTAAGAACCCAGGTTCGGGGGGGGGGGCTAAAGAGATGATGGCTCAGCAGTTAAAAGCACTGTCTGCTCTTGCAGAGGACCCAGGTTCAGTTCCCAGTACCCACATGGCAGCTAATAATCATCCATAACTCCAGTTCCAGGGGATCTGATGTCCTCTTCTGGCCTCCACAGGCATTGCACATACGTGGTGCCCCACATACATGCAGGCAAAATACTCATACACATAAAAATAATGAAATCTTTATCTAAAAAACAACAACAACAACAAAAAACCTCTCAGGTTCACCCAGGCATAGTCACCTACCTATAAACCCAGCACTTAGGAGGTGGAGGCAGGAGAATCAGGAGGTCTAAGGTTACATAGGAAGTTAACAGCCAGCCTGAGCTGTATGAGACCCTGTCTCAGAACAGCCCCCAAAGGACATTCAGCAACAAGAACAGAGATCCAGTTGGGTGGGGTGGTGTACCCTGTAATCCCGGCATTCCGCTGGAAGGCCAGCCCGGGCTGCGTAAGACACTAAAAAAAGAACCAGAAAACAAACAGGTCTGTGGAATTCCAATCTTAGTGCCACTTTCAGTGGTTACTAGTTTCCTGCATCGTCAAGACTCCCGACATGAGGCTGACTGAATGAATGATGGAGGTGAGTAAATGTTCAAGGTAAAGAACTGATGTTTGTTTCTAGATGCTTCCACCATAGCGGGACAGGCTCCCTTTACCATGTAACACGTGATAATCTTGGGAGGTTGGTGAGGAGAAAGCAGCATTGTTTTTCTTTCTCTCTTTGATGTATACGTGTGTGGGTGTGTGTAGAGGTCAGAGGACAAGGTGCAGGAGTTCATTCTCTTCTTCCACTATGTGGGGGTTCTGGGGATCAAACTCAGGCAGTCAGGCTTGATGGCCTTTATCTGTTGAGCCATTTTACTGGCCCAACAATAGTCCCTTACTTTTTAATTCCTGGTAAAGTTTTATAAATATGTCTTTTTCCTTTCAGCCTTCGGAGGAAAGTGGGTGTCCTTTAACCTCTCTCATCCTTACTGAACATAGATAATACTGTTTAACCAATTATAGCAGACTTGCCCCTATTCGGAGCCAGTTCCCATTATGATAACAGCAGTCAGTGAGGCTTCCTTCTGCGGGCAGGCCAGCACTGAGCTTACTTCCCCCCGCCCCCCCTTCACATCTCTGTTTTCTGTCTCCTTTTCATCTGTTCTGCTTTTCTTGATTCCATTTTTTAGACAACTTTCATGTATTTCTCTTTTTATGGGCACCTTTGATTTCTTCCTTCTTGCTAGGACCCCATGCCTACCCTTAGCTAGTACTACCATTTCTATTTTTTTAATTTTTTATTATTTTTAAAAAATTGGTCCCTTATTATACGCTTAACAAACCATATCAGAGATATGTAAGACACTATATTTTTTCAAAGAATATTTTATTATTTTTATTTTACATGTATGCATGTATTGCCTGCATGTAGGTAAGTACACCCATGTCGAGCAGTGCCCACAGAAGACAGAAGAGGATGTCAGATCCCCTGTAACTGGAGTTACGGACAGTTGTTAGCTGCCATGTGGGTGCTGGGATTTGAACCCAGGTCTTCTGAAAAAAAAAACAGCCAGTATTCTCAACCGCTGAGCTGTCTCTCCAGCCCCTCTACTATTTCTTTTTAAAAATATTTTATTATTTTTATTTTATGTGTATGAGTGTATTGCCTGCATGTGTGTAAGTGCACCCATGTTGTGCAGTACCCATGGAGGTCAGAAGTGGGTGTCAGATCCCCTGGAACTGGAGTTACAGATGGTTGTTAGCTGCCATGTGGGTGCTAGGAATTGAACCCAGGTCCTCTTCAAGAGCAGCCAGTGCTCTTAACCGCTGAGCTGTCTCTCCAGCCCCAACTACCATTCCTTTTTCTTTTCCCTGGACCATCTTCTTTGGAAGTTGAACAAACTCTAACCTGCTGGAATGAGTATAAATAAGAGCAGCTTGCAAACCACTTACCTTAAAGGAAATGAAAGGAATCTAGTTCAAACTGGAGGAATAAGTGTGTAATATGAAGCTAGAGGCAGCTGCTTTTCTCATTCATTCAGGTAATTTCTGAGGACTCACTGCATTTCATAGACCAAGTGTTCCTTAGGTCTGAAGGTAAATAAGACAGTTTAGCACTTATGTGAGCTGGGCCTAGAAGGAAGACTTATGGAAACAGATTCTCTTAATGTGGCAATAACAAGTACTCTGACAGATAAGTGTCCTGTGGGATCTCAGAGAGGAGGTAAGTACCTCAAACCCAACACTGAAAAGTGTAAGTAAGGATGTGTGTGTGTGTGTGTGTGTGTGTGTGTGTGTGTGTGTGTGTGCAGTAACCATTCTCAAATATAGTAACTGATGCAATCCATTAAAAAAATCTAGGGATCAGGCCATGCATGGTGGTGCACACCTTTAATCCCAGCACTCGGGAGGCAGAGGCAGGCGGATCTCTGTGAGTTCAAGGCCAGCCTGGTCTACATAGTGAGTTCCAGGACAGCTGGGGCTACAGGGAGATCCTGTCTCAAAAAGACCAAAAAAAAAAAAATCTAGGGACCAGTGCACTTTTTAAAAACTTATATAAGCCCCCTTGGCATACAGATGTGCTACCTTTTTAAATATTTTATTATTTTTAATTTTTTATGTGTATGCCTGTATTGCCTGCATGCAGGTAAGTGCACCCATGTCATGCAATGCCCACGGAGGACAGAAGAGGCTGTCAGATCCCCTGGAACTGGAGTTACTGATAGTTGTTAGCTGCCATGTGGGTGCTGGGATTTGAACCCCAGCCTTCTGCCAGAACAGCCAGTGTTCTTAACCACTGAGCCATCTCTCCAGCCCCTAGATGTGCTACTTTTGAGATGCACTTGCAAGAAAACTATCTTACTCACTTCCACTCTCTGACCAAAACCTCAACAAGTGCAAGATACAAGACAGCACTCTGGACCCTAAGGAGTGCTGTGCCCTGGTAATCTCCATTGGGCTGGCATGGACTTGGTCAGATCTGCATCTTGCTCTTCCCTTCCCTTTTGTAGGGCTGCCCTCCCAATAAAAACTTCAGACTTCTACCCAGGTGTCAGTATTTGTTTCTCATAGAATTCTACCTATGTCACCTCTGAAAAAGGCCCTGGTTCCATTGGCATGTTTGGGGGTTTTTTTGTTTGTTTGTTTTTTGTTTTTCCTTCACAAACTCTTGCACTTGAAATACTAGCTATCGTCCTTGGAACTTGACGGAACTAGTGCTGTTCTCAGCGAGACCCAACTTCAACCTCCTTTTATTTGCATCTATCTTTTCAAACCTTTAATAACAGTAAACTGACAAATCTCAGTGGACATTTTACTTTTGGTCCTGTAGTAAAAAAATGAGTATGGTAGGGCTGGTGACACAGGCCAGTAACCTCAGCTCAGTGAGTTGGGAAAGAGAAGGATCAAAAGTTCAAGGCCAGGGCTGGAGAGATGGCTCAGCGGTTAAGAGCACTGACTGCTCTTGCAGAGGACCCGGGTTCGATTCCCAGCACCCATATGGCATCTATGAGCCATTAACTCCAGTTCCAGGGGAATCCAAACCCCTCTTCTGACCTCCACGGTATTGCACGGCACAGGCGCACTCACATATGTGCAGGCAATACATTCGTACACATAAAAATAAAAATAATAAGCCAGGCGTGGTGGCGCATGCTTTTAATCTCAGCACTCGGGAGGCAGAGGTAGGCAGATTTCTGTGAGTTCGAGGCCAGCCTGGTCTCCATAGTGAATCCAGGACAGCTGGGGCTACAGGGAGACCCAGTCTCAGAAAGACCAAAAAATAAATAGATAAAAAATAAAACATTTGAAAAAAAAAAAGTTCAAGGCCTACCTGAGTTACAGAGTAAGTTCAAAGTTAAGTTGAGCAATTCAGCAAGACCTCAACTCAAAAAGTAAAAGGCTAGGGCTGGAGAGATGGCTCAGTGGTTAAGCACACTGGCTATTCTTGCAGAAGACCTGGATTTGAATCCCAGCACCTACATGGTGGCTAACAACCATCTGTAACTCCAGTTCCAGGGAATCCAATGCCCTCTTCTGTCTTCTGTGGGCATTGCATGACATGAGTGCATTAACATACATGCAGGCATAACACTCATACACATGAAAATAAATGAAAAAAAGGGGGGGGGCTAAAGATATAGCTCAGTGGTAGAGGGCTCACCCCTAGTCAATCCTAGTACTACAAAAAGAAAAAACAAAAATACAAAATTCCACCAGAGCGTTAAATACGTGCATCACTGGGTCAGTACTGTGGATGCATCAGTAATTCATTGCTATGTAACAAATTCTAGAACTTGGTATCAAATGATGATTATGTGTTTGCCTGTGTCCCCTGTGGTGAGGAGAAGGTTCGGGGAGCATCAATTTGGGCTGGAAAATGCATGGCCTCACTCAACTTCTGTCCCCTCAGATGGATGGATGAAATACTGGCCTCTCTTTGTAGTCTTTAATCTTCGAAGGTCTCCGCGCTTTTCAAATGTTTAATCCATCATGGCAACTGAACTCCAATGAAAGCCCAAACTACAAGAGGACAAAACAGAGCTGCAAATCCTTTTAGGGCCTTTGTTCTGGAGCTCAAGAAATGGCGCTCTTGCCACACTCTGTTGACCAAACCTAGGTGCAAGCCAGCTCAGAGTCAAGAGGGGAAACAAAGTTAATGGGAAGACTAGCAAAGTGATACATATCAAGTAAAGGCATGAAAAATAAGAGGCATTATGGCCACCTCGCACCTGTCTACAACAGATTAATACAGTGTGTTACTCCTGTATAAATGAGGAAAAAAATTAACATTTTTAGACCAATATGGTTGTTAATTCTTGTACGGTGCCAGCTCAGTAAACTGGGAAAATTTTTAACCAAAATTGATAGCACAGCCAAAGTTCAGAAATTCAAGCCAGACATGGTGGCACTTGTCTTTAATCCCAGCACTTGAGAGGCAGAGGCAGAGGCAGGCAGATCTCTGTGAGTTCAAGGCCAGCCTGATCTATGTAGTGAGTTCCAGGCCAGTTGGGGCTACAGGGAGACCCTGCCTCAAAAAGACCAAAAAAAAAATCAGAAATTCAAATTATATGCATCCTTACATATATATTTTATATGTTTATAGAAAAGTACCAATAGCAATATGCAATGCATCCATACAGCAACAGCTTTTCCAGGTTCTCTAGTCATCTGAACAAGTTTGTAGAGACATCCATGCACTTAACAAAATGGGAGTGGCTAACTCAGTGTGTAAAGGTGCTAGCCACTGCAAGCCTAGTGACCTGAGTTTGATTCCCAGAACTAGCCAGGATTACAGGGCTGGACTACCAGGCCTACCTCACACTGTTTTGAAGCTTGTTTCACTCCTCTCTGCACTGTTCAAAGTTATATACAAAGAGTGGCTTCTTTTGAGTAATAAACTGAATATACGTTGTTTAGAAAGAATCCTTGTGGAAAGTGATTGAATAAGACATCCAGCGTTGACCTCTGGCCTCCACATACATGCACACATGAATCCTCCTAGCCTAAGGAGATCATGTGAAGTGACCCTCCCATGCTTCTAAAATATGCCTGCTTTTTTGCGATAATAACTTTCCCAAAGTAAATGTGAAAGTGAAGACTTCTGGGAGTAGCCCTCAATTTGGCTGACTTTCAGGAACACCAGTGCTACTTTATGCACTGTAATATGAGGGGCAGCAATTCAGACCTTCCATATTTCAATTTCCACCAGCCTGACTTTCCCACTAGAAAACTTCCTTTCCTAGACAACATTTACAACATTTAGGAATTGACCCTTGCGGGGTGTGGTGGCGCTTCCTTAATTCTAGCATTTGGGAGGCAGAGGCAGGTGGACCTCTGTGAGTTTGAGGCCACAGACTGGTCTACATAATGAGTTCCAGGCCAGCCAGAACTGAGAGTCTGTTAAAACAAAACAAAACAACCTAGAATTAACCCGTTTTAAAGCCAGATATGGTGATACAGGCTTCTAATTCCAGTAGTTTGGAAGCTTATGCAGAAAGATTTTGAATTTGAGACCAGCCTGAGTTATACAGTGAGACTGTCTCCAAATATAAAGATTTTTAAATGATGAATACTAGCTTTAAGATAAATCAACACTCTTCATAACACCCTTCATCTTCTGCAAGGCTGCATCCAGTACTACAAGGCTATATGTAGTGCTATGGTTCCCTACCAATCTCTTAGGTTGGAGATTATAGCTCAGTGGTAGAGCACCTACATAGCATGCACAAGGCCCTGGCAAGCTAGGTAGGTGACTCCCAGCACTACACACACAGCAAGCTGGCCTGGAACTCACAGAGATATACCTACCTGCCTCTGCCTCCTGAGTGCTGGGATTAAAGGCATGTGCCATCACGCCCGGCGTTAACCAGATTATTAAAGAAAGCTAAACCCTTATTTAGGCAGTCTGTTTACAGGATCTTTCACAACCTCACATCAACCAATTCTCCCAACAATATTTTCAACAGAAGAAAATAACATTTTGTTTCAGTTGAGTATAAACTGATAGTCAAACATCCCTTTCACATAAACCCTACATGTTCCCTGTTTATTCTAAATATGTCTAGAATTTTTTAAAAATATATTTTATTATTTTTATTTTGTGTGTGTGAGTGTATTGCTTGCACGTATGTGAGTGCACCCATGTCGTGCAACATCTCGGAGGTCAGAAGAGGGCTTCAGATTCCCTTGGAACTGGAGTTAAGGATGGTTCGTAGCCGCCATGTGGGTGCTGGGAATCGAACATGGGTCCTCCGCAAGAGCAGTCAGTGTTCTTAACTGCTGAGCCATCTTTCTAGCCCCGTGTTTAGAATTTTTATTTTTTATTCCAAACAAATTTTCTCAGGTAACATGCACCTTACACAATCAGACCTCAAATGCAGAAGCCTATTTTTTTCATACTATTCCCAAATATAAATCTGTAGTTCAGATCAATTCATCTGGACTGGTAGAATACATGTTTTCCTAACTCTATACCTTTATCACGTATTTGTCTGTGATTTCTTCCTAGAACTTCACCTACTGAAGCCCTAGCTGTCATTTGAAATCTGACATTTAATGCCAGCTTCTTTTCCATGCCTTCATGGATTATATAGGCCTGAAGTCTATCTCTTGTGTGTGTGTGTGTGTGTGTGTGTGTGTGTGTGTGTGTGTGAGAGAGAGAGAGAGAGAGAGAGAGAGATGGGTGTACGTGGGGGTGCCTTATAGGTGAGAGGTCAACACCTGGTGTTGCTCCTCAATGGCAGTCCACCTTGTTTTTCCAGATAGGGTCTCCCATTGGCCTGGAGCTCCTGTTTCAGCCAGGATTGCTAGCCCTTGAATCTCAGGAATTTGCTTGTCTCTCTCTTCCCAACACTAGGATTGCAGCTGTGAGCCACCATGCCCAGCTTTACTTTGCTTTTTTATGGGTTCTGGGAATTGAACCCAGGATGTCATACATGGCAAGCAGTTTACTAAACCACCTTCTCATTACTTGCACATTTATTTTTACTTTGTACTTTTTTAAAATTTTAAAATTATATTTTTATGCGTTTGTTTTGCCTGCATGCATGTAAGTGCACCATATGCATACAGTGCCCATGGAGACTAGAAGAGGGTGTCAGATCTCCTGGAACCAGAGTTATAAATGATTATTAGTGACCATGTGGGTGTTCTTAACCACTGAACTACCTCTCCAGCCCCTTGCACATTTATTTTTAAAGAGTATGCTTACTCATGCTGTCTTATGCAGCAAAGATGGCCCCATATTAAGCTGGTTGTCTTAGCACAAGCATGAAATCCCAAGAGTTGGAGGCTGGCCAGTGCCACATAGTGAGACTCCATGTTTCTCTCATGCACACATAAAAGAAGAAAATGAACTAGTAATCCTTAATTTAGAAAATCTGGGGTCTGGAGGGTACAAATCAGTGGCATAGTGTTTGCTAGCATGTGCATGGGTATGCAATCAACCGGGCAAGCAATCTATTTGCCTCCGTCTCATCCATCCCATCACCCAACCCATAATCCATCTAATTATCCATCCACCCAATCAACCAACAAAACACATGTACTCTATTCGCGCTATTTAATTTTTCTTTTTAAATTTAAATTTATTTTTATTGTATGTATACGAGTTTTGCCTGCATCTAAGTACACCCATGAATTTTATTCATGCCTGAGGGGCCCAGAAGAGGGCGTTGGATTCTTTGGAACTGTAATTAGGGAAGGTTGTTAGCAGCCATGTTGGTGCTGGGAACCGAACCCGGGTCCTCTGCAAGTGCTCTTAACCCCTGAGCCACCTCTCCAGCCCCTATTCACATTATTTAATATACAGTCACTAAGCCCACACATCACCTAACCTTCAACATGGCCGCATGCGCATCTGTAACCAACATGGCCGCTCTGCCAGCTACCAACATGGCCAACACAGCCTCACTCGGCTAGTCTTAGCCAAAGTTGCGCTCGCAAAACCGGAAGTGACTTTTCGTCTTGGCTCTTTTTCCGCCTGGCCTTCCGGCGTCCGACGCCGGATGCATCTCTGTTGTAGGGTGGGGAGGTGCTAGTCCGGGCGCCCGATTCGAGTCGGCGCTGGGAGCTAGGATGTCTGACACGTGGAGCTCGATCCAGGCCCACAAGAAGCAGCTCGACTCGCTGCGTGAGCGGCTGCAGCGCAGGCGGAAGCAGGACTCGGGGCACTTGGGTGAGGTGCGGCCGGTCGCGGCCGGGGCGGGAGCGAGCGATCCCCGAGGGAAAGTCTGCCGGCTCAGCCCGGCTCTGCGCCCGTCCCGGGGCCATTGGCAGCCGCGGGAACGCCGGCACCTGCTCCCGGAGCAGCACAGACCCGTGGCCGCCCTGGGAGGCGTGCAGCTCCCGCGCTGGGCCGGCCGTTCGTGCTGTGGGGCTTTGTTCCGACATCAGCCGGAGTTGTGGCTTTGTAGCGTCGTTTATTTCCCACTGTGGGCACAGTGAGCAGGGACTGAACCACAGTGCCCAGTTTAGTGGCCAGAACAAAGTTCACACTAGGTGTGCTAAATAAGTAGAGAAGTGCTTTTACAGCCGTAGCAAGAATCGAAAACATTTGGTTTTGTTCTTCCAGCATTTTCCCCCTCCCATGTATGACTGATAGTCTTAAAACTTGGAGTGACTTTAAAAGACTGTTGACATCTGCCCTAACACTTGCCCAGCGCAAGCTGTGAATGACCTGAGGTAAACTATTGGCAGAGCTCTGTAAGGATAGTTAGTCCATATATCCCGCGTGTTAACTTTTATTGCTTAGCAGTATTCACACCACCATCAGCAGGACTTCATGAAATTAGATTCGTGTGTTCATTTTCTGGTACCTGAAGGTAGAGATGCTCTAGCAGTATAATAAGCATTTACTGTTCATGGGTCCAGGCAAAAGTAAGACATTGTCCTTATCTTGAAAGAGCTTAAAATCCTGCTAAGAATCAAGAACAGATGCTTAGTAAAAGTAGGAGATACAATGTCATATATGCAAGGTGTCAAACGAACGAGTCAATAGAATGCAGAAAGAAACAAGAACTAGTGTAATCAAGCCAGGTGTGGTGCACACCTTTACTCCCAGCACTTGGGAGACAGAAGCAGGCAGATCTCTGAGATGAGGCCAGCCTGGTGTACAGAGTGAGGGCCAGGCCAGCCTGGAGCTACAGGGAGACCCCAGTATTAAAAAAAAAAAAAAAAAAAAAAGAACGAGTGTATGCAGTGGCGCCCTCATAGTGGAGTTGACACTTGAATTTGACCTTGATTTTTAAACTTTATTAACTGATACAAAATTTACCAGAGTAGATATTAAAGAAGAGGCAAGAAGGCAGTATGGTACATGAAGAGCAAACATAGGATTAGGAAATAATAAGGAAATCAAGTGTTGATTGTTTTTTTTTTTTTCCTCTATATGAAAGCATTAACTCCTGGTAAATTCAGTTTTCTCAGTTTCTTTTATCTTTGTTTATGTTTCTCTTATGCATATCCATTTTAGATATAAAATACATATTTTTAAAATATTATTTTTATATTTTTATGTGTATGCATGTATGGCCTGCATGTAGGTAAGTGCACCCATGTCGTGCAATGCCCGTGGAGGACAGAAGAGGCTGTTGGATCTCTTGGAACTGGAGTTACGGACAGTTGTTAGCTGCCATGTGGGTGCTGGGATTTGAACCCAGGTCTTCTGCAAGAACATTCAGTGTTCTTAACCTCTGAGCCATCTCTCCAGCCCCAAAAATACATAATTATACACACCTCTATCAGACAAATGCCTCATTGTTTTTAATTAGTTTATGAGAGATTCAAGTTACTGGACTTAAGTACTTCACAATTTTTATTTATTTTTATTTTATGTCTATGAGTGTTTCACTTGCATGTGTATAAGTACACCATGTGTGTTCTGATCCACTGAGGGCAGAAGAGAGCATCAGATCCCCTGGAACTGGAGATATGAAAAGTTATAAGCCATGTGGGTGCTGGAATTCAAACCCAGGTCCTTTGAAAGAACAGCAGGTGCTTTTAACCAATGAGCCATCTTACTAGTCCCTGGACTTACGTATCTTATCACCTTTTTTTCCCTTTATTTACTTTAAAAAACATATTTTATTTATTTTATGTGTGTGTTATGCCTGCATGTATGTAAGTGTACCCATGTTGTGCAGCACCTGCAGAGAACAGAAGCAGCTGTCGGATCCCCTGGAACTGGAGTTACGGATGGATGTTCGCTGCCATGTGGGTGCTTTGTTTTGAACCTGGGTCTTCTGTAAGAACAGCCAGTGCTCTTAACCACTGAGCCATCTCTCCAGCCCCTTATTTACTTAAAAAAAATTATATTTTTATTTTACGTGTATGAATGCCTGCGTGTATGTAAATGCACCTGTGTTGTGTAAAGCCGTTGGAGGTCAGAAGATGGCCTCAGATCCCCTGGAACTGGAATTACAGACAGTTGTTAGCTGCCATGTGGGTGCTGGGAATCCAAGTCCAGTTGCTGTAAAAGCAGCCAGTGCTCTTAACCACTGAGCCATCTTTACAGCCCCTCCCATTTACTTCTTAAAAAATTTATAATTTTAATTATATGTGTGTAACTTTTGCCTGCATGTACGTAAGTACACCCATGTCGTGCAGTGCCTGCCAAGGTCAGGAGAGGGCATTGGATCCCCGAAACTGGAGTTATCAGTGGTTGTTAGCCAAAATGTAGGTGCTGGGAGTCGAAGTCAGGTCCTCAGTAAGAGCAGCCAGTGCTCTGAGCCATCTCTCCAGCCCTTTTCCTTTTTTTTTTTTTGGTCTGTTTTTTTGAGACAGGGTCTCCCTGTAACTATCCTGGAACTCGCTATGTAGACCAGGCTGGCCTTGAACTCACAGAGATCCACCTGCCCCTGCCTCCCAAGTGCTGGGATTAAAGGTGTGCGCCACCACGCCTGGCTCTCTTTTCCTTTTTAAAAAAATATTTACTGTGTATGTGTGTGTGCCTAACTGTATGTATGTGTACTGTGTGTACAGGAGTCCACAGAAGTTAGAAGAGGGCATTGGATCCCCTGGAACTGGAGTTACAGGCAGTTGTTAGCCACCATGGTCCTCTACAACCTGGCCCTCTGCAAGAGCAATAAGCACTAAATAATTTAACCACTGAGCCAGCTCTGCAGCTTCCTCTAATCACCTTTTCAAAACCAGCAATTTAGGGGGCTGAGGTGGTTTTGCAGGTAAGAACACTTGCTGTACAAGCTTGATGACTTGAGTTTAAACACCCAGCATGGCCTTGGAACCTCAGCACTGTTGGCGGCAGAGACAGGAGGATGGTTGGGGCTTACTGGCCACCTGCCTAGCTCCAGGTTCAGTGAGAGATCCTGCCTCAAAACAACAAAGTAGAGTGATAGAGCCTGGTGCATATGTGCATGCACACACACATGCACAGTAGTAAAAAATAGTATTTAAGAAAGCATTTTATATATATATATATATATGGCCTGAAAAATCTGGCTTTATGCCAAAACATGTGAAACTAGTAGATCTTATTTGGGTGTGGTGGTACACACCTATAATCTTAGCACTTAGGTGGAGACAGTAGACTCAGGGGTTCAAGGACATCTTCACTACATAGCCAGCCTGCATGTCATGTAAGACTATCTCAAAACAAAAGAGATCAAGAGCAATAACATTTAGCCACTCACATGCCTTTCACCTCAGCATTTGGGAGACAGGCAGGCAGATCTCTTGAGTTCCAGGCCAGCCAGGGAGACATAGTGAGACCCTGTCTCAAAGAAAA
This sequence comes from Nannospalax galili, assembly GCF_000622305.1. Lineage (NCBI taxonomy): Eukaryota > Metazoa > Chordata > Mammalia > Rodentia > Spalacidae > Nannospalax > Nannospalax galili. The sequence continues at coordinate 289,380 of NW_008337764.1, read as the reverse complement.
GAAAATTGACTGGTTTAAGCCCTATTGTTTATTTATTTTTTTTTTTATGTGTATGCCTGTATTGCTTGTATGTAAATGCACCTGTGTTGTGCAATGCCCACAGAGGACAGAAGAGGGCTTTGGATCCCCTCAAACTGGAATTACAGTTGTTAGCTGCCATATGGGTGCTGGGATTCAAACCTGGGTCTTCTGCCAAAATAGCCAGTGTTCTTAATCACTGTGCCATCTCTCCAGCCCCTAAACCCTATTATTAAAAAAGAAAAAAAAAATATATATATATATATACACACACACGCACACACACAATACATACACATATATATTAGGTGTAACTGTCAGATAACTTGTTTTGAGTTGCTAATTTGTGTTTAAAGTAAACCTAATAGCAAAAAAAGTCTGTTAAAGAAAAAATGCATTTTACTTAAATCCATATTTAAGTAAAATACTAGTCTTAACTGTATTTGTGGCAGTAATGAAAATATAAGTATGTTTCCACACAGGATTTGGGTTAGATTATATTAACAAGATTGCTTCTGGGGCCTTGATTAGCAATTTGGAATCATGGAAAATGCTCAGTAATTAAAAATTTATTTATGCCGGGCATGGTGGTGCATTCCTTTAGTCCCAGCACTCAGGAGGCAGAGCAGGTGGATCTCTGTGAGTTTGAGGCCAGCCTGGTCTACATAGCGAATTCCAGGTCAGCTGGAGCCTCAGGAAGACCTTGTCTCAAAAATACCTAAATAAATAAATAAATTATTAAACTTTAAAAAAAATTTTTATTATTTTTATGTGTATGCGTGTATTGCCTACATGTAGGTAAGTGCACCCATGTCATGCAGTGCCCACATTGGTCAGAAGAGGCTGCTGAATCCCCTGGGACTGGAGTTATAGACAGTTGCTGCCATGTGGGTGCTGGGATTCAAACCCTGGTCTTCTGGAAGAACAACCAATGTTCTTAACTGCTGAGCCATCTCTACAGCCCCACTTAAATTTAATTTAATCATGGACAATCTTCTCAGATTATTTGCATTAAACTAACATAGCAAGAAATGTGCAAAATCAAGGTGTAATAAGGATTGCCTACAGAGGCCTGGATTTAAAAAAAAAATGTTTTATTAATTATTTTTATGTGTATTCTGTATTGCCTGCATGTAGGTAAGTGCACCCGTGTTGTGCAATGCCCGCGGAAGACAGAAGAGGTGGTCGGATCCCCTGGACCTGGAATTACACACAGTTGTTAGCTGCCATGTGGGTGCTGGGATTTGAACCCTGGTCTTCTGCAAGAACAACCAGCATTCTTAACTGCTGAGCCATCTCTCTAGCCTTGGCCTGGGGTTTTTACTAACAAAATACAGCATTAATAGAAACGGCCTAGTAGTTTTTTAAATTTATTTATTTTGCTGGGTGTGGTGTCGCACACCTTTAATCCTAGCACTAGGGAGGCAAAGGCAGGTGGATCTCTGACTTTGAGGCCAGCCTGGTCTACACAGTGAGTTCCAGGCCAGCTGGGGCTACAGGGAGACCCTGTCTCAAAAAGATTCCCTCATTGTTTATGCAACATTTGCTTGTTGAAAGAAATTTTTAGCACTTAAAAATTTAAAACTGGAAAGCTCAAAATGTGCTCCTGGTATAAATTTTTTTTTACTGTATTTATACTACAGGATACTTTAGTTCAAATTTATTGTAATGTCTTTGAATTAAAAGACATTACATTATTAAATCATGTAGTCTTAGTCAATACAGGAGTTTTGTTTATAGTCTTCTTAATATGCTGTAGTAATTACTACAGTTTTTAGTAAGGTCAGTTACTCTCCTTCATCCAGACCTTCAAAGTGCTTCCAACGTGTACTTTTTTAACAAAGCAAGTTCCTTAGTTCAGCTTGTAAGCATTAGTTTCTTAAGATTCTGCAGAACATAAAGGAATCATAAAGTGAGGGTGGGTCAAGTTTTATCATTTGTTATTGTATATGATGTATATGTATAATTACTGGCAAGTATGTGCCATGGTACACGTGTCTCCTTCCACTGTACTTATGCAACCTGAAGCAGGTTGTCAGACTTGAGCTTTTACCTGTTGAGCCGTTTCACTGGCCCTACACCAGTTAACCTTTCCAGCTGATACAGAATTGTAGGGTCTGTTTTCCAAATGAGGCTTAATGTCTCTGTGGATTTTTGGTTGCTTTTGTTTTGTTTTGCAGTGAGGGGTTGAGACAGGGTTTCACTGTGTAGCCCTGGCTGGCCTGGAACTTGCACTGTAGACCAGATCTTAAACCCAAAGATCTGCCTGCCTCTGCCTTCTGAGCACTGAGATTAAAGGTGTGTGCCACCATGCCTAGCTAGGGTTTTTGGTGCTTTTTGTTTTGTTTTAATTTTTTTTTTAATTTTATTTTATGTGTATACATGTATTGACCGCATGTAAGTAAGTGCACCCGTGTCGTGCAATGCCCACAGAGGTCAGAAGAGGCTGGGCCTGGTACTGGAGTTACAGACAGTTATCTGCCATGTGGGTGCTGGGATTCGAACCTGGGCCTTCTGCAAGAACAACCAGTGTTCTTAACTACTGAGCCATCTCTCCAGCCCCATGTTTTAATTTTTTATTGAATGGGTGTGGGGTTTTTTTTAATATTTTATTATTTTTATTTTATGTGTATGAGTGTATTGCTTGCATGTATGTGAGTGCACCTGTGTTGTGCAGTGCTGCGGAGGTCAGAAGAGGGCTTCAGATTCCCCTGGAACTGGAGTTAAGGATGGTTCATAGCCGCCACGTGGGTGCTGGGAATCAAACCCGGGTCCTCTGCAAGAGCAGTCAGTGCTCTTAATCGCTGAGCTATCTCTCCAGCCCTTGAATGTGTATTTCATACATAAAATCATCTTTCCCTTTGGCACCTTCCCATAGCCCCCCTACCACTGGAGTTCATACATTCTGTCATTTATGTTAAGAGCTATCATGTAAAGTAAGTGCCCCAGATGTCCCTCAGTTCAAGTTCATCCAGTGGGATCTAGTCAGCCCATCTAGAAGGATGTATGCTGGGAACGCTAGAGAATCTGACTCCTGAGGAATGCACATACTGACACATTGACGCTTTCGTTTTTACTTTTTCACTTTTAGATCTACGGAATCCAGAAGCAGCACTGTCCCCAACCTTCCGTAGTGATAGCCCAGTGCCTACTGCACCTACCTGTAGTGGCCCTAAGCCCAGTACAGTTTCAGTCATTCCTGAATTAGCTACAGACCCAGAGTTAGAGAAGAAGTTGCTACACCACCTCTCGGATCTAGCCTTAACCTTGCCCACTGATGCTGTGTCCATCTGTCTTGCCATCTCTACGGTAATGACTGATAAAGTTGGGATCTACTACATATTTTCTGTTCATTATATTGTCTTATTATGCTCTTCTCCTTTGTCTAGCCAGATGCACCTGCCACTCAAGATGGGGTAGAAAGCCTTCTACAGAAGTTTGCAGCTCAGGAGTTGATTGAGGTAAAGCGAGGTCTCCTACAAGATGATGCACATCCCACTCTTGTGACCTATGCTGACCACTCCAAACTCTCTGCAATGATGGGTGCTGTGGCAGAAAAGAAAGGCCTTGGAGAAGTAGCAGGGACTATCACGGGGCAGAAACGACGGGCAGAACAGGACTCAACAACAGTAGCTGCTTTTCCCAGCTCTTTAGCCTCTGGACTGGCCTCTTCAGTATCAGAACCAGCTAAGGAGCCAGCTAAAAAATCAAGGAAGCATGCTGCTTCAGATGTTGATCTGGAGATAGAAAGTCTTTTGAACCAACAGTCTACTAAAGAACAACAAAGCAAGAAGGTAGGGGTCATGAAAATACTAACATTATGTTCTGAATTAGAGCTTTGATTGAGAGAGAGTTAAAAGGCAACTAACTACCTCTTGGACAAGAAGTAGCTCTTAGAATTAAGACTTGGGAGAAGTGGTTCTCAATTAGGGATGATTTTGCTCTAGCTCCACTCCTGCCAGATGTCTGCCTACATTGTTGTCATAGCATGGGAGAGCGCTATTGGCATCTGGAAGTAAGGGCCAAAGATTTTGTTACATGCTACAATGCATAGGAGACACAACACACACACACACACACACACACACACACACACATATATATATATCTGGAAGGGCCAAAGATTTTGCTACACACTACAATGCATAGGAGACATACAGACACACACAAACACATGCGTGTGCATGAAAAAAATGACCCAAGATATCAGTAATGCCATTGTTAAAATTAGGGAATCAGTCATGGAATCTGTTTGGAAGAATCCTCAGGTCCAGAGAAGAGAAATTCAAATAGGAATATAGGGAGATGAATAGAGAATATGAAAAGTCATTGGAACTAACAGTTATGAAAATTGATGATTAACTTACACAAATTCGCTATATAATGGTTCTGAGTATTAGAACTACATGGATTCCCATTTGTTGCTATTTCCAGTGTTTGAATTGTAAAGTTAACTTCTGTCAAACCTGCCTTCATAATGAGGATAACCAGAGTGCCCTCCTTTGCAGAATTATTGAATAGAGTGAGCTAAACAATAAAATATTAGCATTGAGCCTTGTCTTAATACCCAATGAATGAATACAAATTGGTCTTTTTTTTTTGAGGGGAAAGTATGCTTTCCTTGGGAGGTAAGATCAGCTTAATGCTTTGCTGTAGTAAGCAAGCTCTTTGTGTCTGAATTCCATCCTGAGTGCGAATGAGGAATGAACCCATTATAACTTCCTTACTGGGGCTCCAGTGTTCCCATGATAGCTCATTTATCCCTTGTAAGAGTTAATGTGAGGTAGAACTTGCAGAGGTGATTCAAGGGCTGATTTATCTACAAACCCTTAAGACCAAGGCTACTTCTGTCACAGGTCAGTCAGGAGATCCTAGAGCTATTAAATACCACAACAGCCAAGGAACAATCCATTGTTGAAAAGTTTCGCTCACGAGGTCGGGCCCAAGTGCAAGAATTTTGTGACTATGGGACCAAGGAGGAGTGCATGAAAGCCAGTGATGCTGATCGACCTTGTCGCAAGCTGCACTTCAGGTCTCTTGGGAGGGAATGAGGTGGGGTGGGTTTCCCAGAAGCAGTCACTCCTTTTTGGCATATCCCTTTCTGTCATTGGGGTGGCCACTGTGGCCTAAGAGTACAGGCTCACTCCCAGATAAAAGGTTTTTCTTACATGCCCCCTTCTAGTCAGGCATCTACATCTGTGAGCCACAGGCAAGGTTCTGGAAGGAGCATAGTAATAGAAGGGACCTGGGTTTAGGGACAGTCTGGACTATATTCCTTCCTGTAGTAAGAGAAGGAAGCCTTTGTTTCGTTTTTTTGAGACAGGGTCTCATGCAGTTTAGGTCAGCCTTGCTGAGGATGACTTTGAACTGAGCTTCCTGGCTCCACCTACCAAGTACTGGGATTACAGGCCTGAGCCACTGCACCCAGCCCAAGTCTTCTTAGAGAGGAATTATAATTCTTTAACAATTCAGTATATTAGGGGAAAGTACAAAAATCTGAATTTGGACTTGGACTGTGGGATCCACCTCTCAAGTACCTACCATCTTGATTGATTTCCCTGTTTTGTTTCCTCAGACGAATTATCAACAAGCACACAGATGAGTCTTTAGGTGACTGCTCTTTCCTTAACACATGTTTCCACATGGATACGTGCAAATATGTTCACTATGAAATTGATGCTTGCATGGATGCTGAGGGTCCTGGAAGCAAGGACCATGCACCAAGCCAGGAGCTCGCTCTTACACAGAGCGTTGGGGGTGATTCTAGTGCAGATCGACTCTTTCCTCCTCAGGTACCTGCCTAGACAACTCGGGAAAGTTCAAGTTACAGTCTGAAATTAGGGGCTTAATTTAGCAATCTGGTTTACCAACTTGGAATGGAATGGGATAGATATACTTAAGAGGGTCTAGGGCCATCAATCTGTGAAGATGACCAGTTCTACCTCATGCAGTGGATCTGTTGTGACATCCGGTACCTGGACGTCAGTATCTTGGGCAAGTTTGCAGTAGTGATGGCTGACCCACCTTGGGATATTCACATGGAGCTACCCTACGGGACCTTGACAGACGACGAGATGCGCAGGCTCAACATACCAGTGCTTCAGGATGACGGCTTTCTTTTCCTTTGGGTCACAGGCAGGTAATAGAATTCAGAGATACACAGGTAGGTGTGGGCTGATGCAGTAGAGTGAGAGCCAGGTGGGAAATAAAACCCTGGGTTTTCCTACCCCAGCTATTGAATGTGTGACCGATTTAGGATCACCCCCTTCCTTCCCAGGGAGCCTTAATGTTTTATAGCACAGGGTCTCATGCAGTTTAGGGTAGTCTTGCTGAGAATGACTTTGAACTCCTGAGCTTTGGATTCAGTATATTTGTTCCTTGAGAAAAATGTCATTCTTTAGATCCACTTTGTTGCCCTAATGGTATTTTCCATGTAAATGTTGACTGAACATCTACTGAAGGGAAGAAAATACAGGCATTCAAGTAGTTGTTTCACCTTTCCATCTTTCTAGGGCCATGGAATTAGGCAGAGAGTGTCTGAACCTCTGGGGGTAAGTAGTCATCGTGTTACTTTCTTTTGAGGGTAATGAATACTTTAGTTTTGAGTTCGGTTATCCCAGTAGTCCTATGACTCTTTGCCTCTGTAGATAGTAAAGGTCCTAAACTGTGAAACTGGTTAAAGCTCTAGTTTTCTTATATTCCATAGTTACGAACGTGTAGATGAAATTATCTGGGTGAAGACAAATCAACTGCAGCGCATCATTAGGACAGGCCGTACAGGTCACTGGTTGAACCATGGGAAGGAACACTGCTTGGTGAGTAGCATTAGGGCCCAACTCAATAGGAGGAAGTTGTGGGGTTTTTGTTTTGTTTTAATGTGTATGAGTGTATTGTCTGCATGTATGTTAAGTGCACCCATGTCATACAATGCTCACAGAGGTCAGAAGAGGGCGTTAAGGACGACTGTTAGCTGCCATGTGGGTGCTGGGAATTCAACTGGGTGCTGGGAATTCAACCCTGGTCCTCTGCAAGAGCAGCCAGTGCTCTTAACCACTGAGTCATCTCTCCAGCCCCTTGTTTATTTTCTAGAAAAGTTCAAAGGCTATGGTTACCTAAAGTAACAAGTGTTCTCTGTGGTGAACAGGTTGGTGTTAAAGGAAATCCTCAAGGCTTTAACCAGGGTCTGGACTGTGATGTGATTGTAGCTGAGGTATGTGCTTCCCAAGGCATCCACAGCTTTCCTATGTTTAATACCAATTATTCATATCATATATAGTCTCCCAAGTTTTTTATTTGGTTCATTTATAGAAAAGGGTAGAATCCAAATCTTAAGTAACCAAAAGTAGCTAGTGTTTATTTTTCTAGGTTCGTTCCACCAGTCACAAACCAGATGAAATTTATGGCATGATTGAGAGACTCTCCCCTGGTACCCGCAAGATTGAGCTCTTTGGACGACCACACAATGTGCAACCTAACTGGTAATGTGATTGAAGAGTAGGCTAGCCCCCAAGGGCAAAACCTTATAACCAATGACAGTAGTATGAGCTGCATATATTCTGCATTTAGGCTGCACATCGTTTATAAATAGGCAGTATTGGAATCTACAGCATTCAGTAGGACCCAAAGCTCTGGTTTTTAAGTTTTTTGTTTTTTTATTCTTATGTGTATGTGCAAATTGAGTGCAGGTGCCTGTGGAAAACAGGTATCAGACTAGCTGGAGTGGTTTGGGGCTGTCTGACATGGGGGCTAGATACCTGCGTCCCCTGCAAAAGCTGTGTCACCCTTAACTGCTGAGCCATTTCTCTATTCCCTAAAAAGTGCTGTTCTTGAGATCTTGCACTCAGAGATCCGCCTGCCTCTGCCTCGCGAGTACTGGGATCAAAGGCATGCACCACCACACCTAGAGATAATTTACATGGTTTTGGACTCCTGTAAAAATAAGATTACTCACTGGCAGCTGTGGCTGTGACAGGCCTGGCCAGCATCAGTCTCTAATCCTTAGATCTGTAGATCCAGCTGGGTCTGTGGGTACTGTAATCCCAGCTACTCAGGAGGCTGAGGCAGAATTCAGGTTTCTGGCCTGCTTGGTTTATAGAATGAGTTTAATTTAGTGAGATTCTGCCTCAAAATAAGAAAGGGGAGATGGTGGCTGGTGATAAGAACTCCAATGTTAGACCATATGTAAGGCCCCTAGATTAAATGTCTAGTACCACCACCTCACCACAAAAAATAAATAAATAAATAAAACACCCAGCCAGTTTTAACATCAGCATTTGTACCAGTTTCTAATTAGTCATGCTACCATACTGTAACTGGCATGGACACTTAGTGACAGGTAGAATACACAGAATATTTGGACAATGTTAAACATTTATGTATAGGATTTCTGGTTTGCCTTCTCTTTGCCGGACTTCAGGATTACTCTGGGAAATCAACTGGATGGGATCCACCTGCTAGACCCAGATGTGGTTGCACGGTTTAAGCAAAGGTATCCAGATGGTATCATCTCAAAACCTAAGAATTTATAAAAGTACTCTATAGAGCTGACCACCCAGAGCCACGGTCTGCAGCCCACACCTGAAGAGGAATGTTTGCACAACAGCTTCCCCCTTATTTAAATAAAAATTTGTATTGTAATTGGGATTTTGAGGTGAAATATTAGCTGTACCACTTAGTGTGTATTCTTGTGCAACCCCCAACCCCCTTAAAAGATGCTTCATCAAACCCTATATAACTCTTTACTTTGGTAAAACCCTATGGGTATAGAGCCCTCCCTCTTCCATGTAAAACTGGTAACCAAGTTAGGTAGGAAGGTGACTACAGATATATTTGTAAAGATATTCTGGATGATGTCACTTCCCCTCTGACCCAGTGTGCCCACTGTGTATATTTTTGGAGACAAAGTCTCACTATGTAGGCCAGGCTGGCTTTGAACTTGCAGCAATCTTGTCTCAAAATACTAGAATTACAGGCCACCATGTTCTGCAAAACCTTTGTTCCTCGTTTTTTTCAGAGACCTTATTAGTCTTGTGTATCCCAGGCTGGCCTCTAACTAAATAGTAGCCAAGGGTAACTTTGAATCCGATCTTCCTGCCTGGGAACTGAACCCGGGCTTTGTTAGTGCTAGGCCACAAGCCCATATCCCAGAAACTTTGTTCTTAAAGCACTGTACTAATAGAATAGTTCCCTTTTAAAGGAGTACCTTAAATCAGCATTTCCATTCCTTTTAAAAATTCATTTTATTCTGATGTTGGAATTAAACTCAGGGCCTTTACCACTGAGCTGTACCCCTAAGCTTTTCACTCCTTTTAAAATGGATGCACACAGTGCTGTTTCCACCTAGGATCAAAGCTAAGTACTCCCTTGTCATTTTAGTAACAATTAGGCAAGTCCTACGACAATTTTACCAAGTTTTTTCAAATACCCCTCTCCCCGACCCACCCGACTTGTCCGTATTCCCTTCGCCCTTTCCTGTGCTATTATCCTGGTAGTTTTTGCTTGCAGTTGAGAGTAAAAGGCAACTCCAGATTATAGTGAATTCACTGGCCCTGCCATATAGCCTGGCCACTGCTGAAGAGAGAAAAGGGAGGTGGGGTCATGGAGGACCACTGACAGTGGCGGTCAGGCACTACCAGAAGCCCAGCTTGTGTTTCAAAAACAGGCTCTTGGACTTGTTCCCAGCAGATAAATCTTCAGTGGCTTGGAGAAGAGGAAAGGCTATTTCACAAACACCACAGTGTTTGGATTTCTAGAGGCTACCCAGGCCAAGAATACATCCCTAAGGGAAAGAAAGATACACACAAACTTAGTATGACAGCGTAGATACATTCTTTTTAACTTTTAAACAAAAAGGTACCCAAATCATTCCTTACAATTCCAAAGTATGATATTGCTAGTCTGTTAGAGGATATGGGGTAGATAGGATATACAAATGCCTGGTTTTGTGGATGTAAGTTCCCTGGAACATTTTGGTAGAAGGATAAAAATTTAATGCCCCCCTTCCCCAACACTTAGCATTTACTGTGCTATTTTCCACTTGTCCATTTTTTTCTGCAATTTTTGATTCATACCAAAGATTGAAAAGTTAGTATTCACTGTTAATAAAAGCTTTATGTGTTGCCTATTTTTAAAGAGTATACACAGAGGTATGGGGTAACAAGTGTGAACTTGGGCTATGTGGCAAATGCAAAATTTTCTTGGCATTGGCAGTTGAATTCAGGACCTTACACATGAGACACATGTGTATACCTTAGGACCTCTAATCAGATACACAGCAACCTACTCTTATCTAAGGTAAGGTAACACTGATATGTTCCCCGACAGTTTAACTAATACTTGAATTACAAGAACTGTTAAGCTCACCTGCAGTGCTTCACCACACACTCATTGCTGCAGTATTCATTGTCCCAGTCCTTACTCACAACAGGAGGGTTCTCACAGCCAGACCTCACACATCGAGGCTGGGGTGAGAGTGTCACAGGGGACCCACTCATCAATTCAACATCCATCTGAGAAGGAGATTCAACCTAGGACAGAAGCAACAAGGATCGATTACCTACCCACTGGATACCTAGTCAAATCGTTTCTTGTATGTAGAGGAAACATACCACAATCCCTCATACAGGGAATAAAGTTCCAAAAGAAGAGTTCTTGATTATCCCTTTTATAATCAAGCTTTAGGACTCTGCTAAGCAGAATGAAGTCGTCTCTTTCCAAGAAGGAAAGGCTTGGCATCACTTTAATTTTAATCTAACCCACCACTGCCTTTATTTCATATTTGAATACTTCCTTGAAAGTACCAAAACAAATATTTGCAGAAGGTGAACCTCAGTTAAGTTAGATGAGGAGGGCTAAGAAGACACTGTGACCCTATCAGAAAAGGGAATTTGGAGATTCAGAGTGTCCAGTTGACAAGGCATTACTGTTTTTAGCATTTAAACAACTGCTCCATTAATTACAGCATGCAAGGTAGTAAACAGGTACTGTACCATCAAGCTAAATCCCCAGCCCAAGACCCATACTGTTTTTTACAGTTTTGGGGTTTTTTTTTGTGTTTGAGATAGGATCTCCCTGTAACCCCAGCTGACCTGAACTCACTATGTAGACCAAGCTGGTCTTGAACTCACAAAGATCCGCCTGCCTCTGCCTCCCAAGTGCTGGGACTAAAGGTGTGTGCCACCACGCCTGGCCTTTTACAGTTTTTTAAAAAGCATTTTTATGTATATGTTTTGCCTACATATATGTAAGTGTGCCACATGCATGCAATGTCCATGGAGGCCAGAAGAGGTTGGTGGATCCCCCAGAACTGGACTTAAAGAGACGGGTGTTAGCTACCATGTGGATGTTGGGCATTGAATCCATGTCCTCTGCAAGCACCATCTCTTCAGCCCCTAAAGATTTATTTTTTAATTTTATGTTTTATGAGTATTTTGCCTGCATATATGCATGTGCACCACGTGTCTGCTGAGGACAGAAGACTCTGTCACACACTCTGGAACTAGAGTTACAGTTAGCCCCCACATGGGTGCTGGGAACCAGGGTCCTCTGTAAGAGCAGCAAGTGTTCCCAACAGCTAAGCCATCTCTATAGCCTCCCAAGACCCATGTTGTAAAAGAACCTATCATGTACAGGTTAAAGAAAATGGCCGCCTTTGGCTACACAGTGAGTTCCAAGTCAGCTCAGCCTAAGACCCCCGTCTCAAAACAACTGGCATAACTGAGATTTCTCATGCAGAGAGTAAGAGGCTACAGAGTGCCTAGCCCTGAATAGGACACCTTTGTCAAACCTTTGCCTCTGAAGGCTCAGGGATCACTGCAGAAGAGGAGGTAAATGACCACAAGGAAACATTTTTCCAGACAGCTGGGCAGTTACTACTATGAACTCAGCAATGGTAACAGCATCTTCAAGCCAGGCAGAACCCCAGCACTGAAGTGGCAAGGTAGGTAGGAGGCCCCAGCCCTAGGTGAATAACTTGGCAACCAGTGGCTGCAGAGAGACAGTATGATGCTGGATAGGCTGACCAGGCTCTGGTGGGTGGACTGAGGTTTAACTTGATAAGCATATATATAAAAAGTACATGAAATTGAGCTGGAGGTATGGGGGGTGCAGCGTGAGGGGGGGGTCTAAATATGATCAAAACATATGTATGAAATTCCCCCAAATCCAGTAAAAAGATGGGGAAAAAAAAAAACCCAAACTAGTATGAATCAATTTTATTTCTCTGGCTATACCCTCATCCCCATACATAATGTATCACGCTAAGCAGTAAACACCTAGAAGAAATCAAAGGATTTCTATCTTCAAAGTTTGGGATCCTTAGGGAGACACCTGAAAAAAAATGCTATAGGCTGTAGCCTTTCCAGTTGAACAGGTGTTATGTTTCATTAATTGAGGGTATAGGCTAGGACAAGAAGCCCTCCAATGTTCCCAGAAGCACGCTGGGTGTCCTGGGGGCAGAAGTGCTGATGAAAGGACTGCTGCTGGCAAGACTGCACACTTCTGGTTGCCAGGCACTAGGTGCCAGCACCACTGTCTCCTGGTTACCAGGCACCATATACCAGCACCACTGTCTCCTGGTTACTAGGCACCGTATACCAGCACCATTGTCTCCTGGTTACCAGGCACCGTATACCAGCACCACTCTCCCACTCCTTTCTTTAAATGTTCACACATTTTCACTGGCTGAGAGGAACCAGAATACAGGCTTACCTCAGGAACTACATCTGTGATCATTTCACAGATTGTCTCAGGAGAGGTTGCCTCTATTGTGTGGGCCTCAGGACTGCTGTTCAGAGGCCGCTCAGGACTGCTTTCTACAGCTGGAGGAACCAGGGTAGCCTGCATCTTCAGAGTGGGTGGAGGCACAATCTTGCTTTGCAGAGGAGGTGGCTGTTGTAAATTGATTCGAACTTTTTGAGGTGGAGGCTGTTGCATGGCCTGCAGTGGAGGAGGCTGCTGGAGAATGGTAACTTGCTGTTGGGTTGGGGGCTGAGGCATCTGTTGTAATGGAGGGGGCTGCAGTCGGGGTGGAGGCAGTTGCATAGAAGCAGCAGCTGCTGCAGCTGCCTGCAACACTGACCGCGTGACAATCTGGGCTTGTTGGCTGGGCTGGATGGTAGCTGTACTTGTCTGGCCTAATTGGAGCCCACGGGAGGTGACCACTGTGGCTGGGATAACAGTAACCATCCCTCCTTGAGACATGGTAATAGAAGAGGGCAACATCTGTTTGGTAATAATCAACTTGGTGATATTGGGCTGACCCCCAGCCCCAGAAGATGCCTGGTTTGCCACATAGGATGAAAGAGTGGAATTAACAACAATGCAAGGGGACAAGGCAGGGGACTCTGTTGAGGCTGGTGCTGGAGATGCCGGGTCCACAGTAGCCACAGGAGGTGGTGAAGGAGTCTGTGATTGTGGCATGGGATCCAATTCTACTGTCTCTACAGTGGCCTAAAAAGTGACCAAACACACAAAAAAGCATTGAGAAATTTACTCTGCTGCAGGACATTCATTTTTATTACAGCTCAAAGAAAGATAACATCATAAACTGAAAAAATAAAGGGGCAGTTGTGAGTAGAGGCTTTGCTAAAGTAAACACTGGAAGTAATGGGTACACTCACAGACTGATAAGCTTTGTATGAAGTGAAATAATGGAAAGCTATTCAATAGTTTTTAATACTCAGTATTAGTTCCACAGGGTGTTTTAGGGGAGTTGGAGTGGCATTTATTACTGTTAATAATAATTTTTAATTGGTTAAAACATGTTTATTCTAATTCTCTTACCTGACACTCCTGGTTGTCTTTATAAGCAGCCAGGGCCTTAAGGTACTCTTTCTTTGCAGCCTCAGTTTTCCGCTTATACACCTACAGTAATGACAAAATTGTTTGAAAAGTCCCTATACTGCTAGAAAAGACTGATAGTCTATCACTATTCATCAGGAACTCATCAGTCCAGTCACTTCAAACTCTCTGTAAAAACACCTCTGAGCCAGCAATGACAGTGCCTGTGGCAGACTCACTCCCCAGTCTTGCCAGAGTAACTGCACTTCTAAACTGAACAGGAAGTAATCCCCACTCATTTGTCTAACAAAAATAAAAACAACTCCCAAACTGCTTAAGATCAACTTACGTAATCTGTGACTGCCGAACTCAGAAACTTTTTCCTTAAAGTTATCAAAGATGGACCCAAGAGTCCTTACCATCTGTAGGCCTCCTCTCCCATCAAAAGCTGAAGGCCATTTCCTTTTCTCTGGGCATCTCTGTGACTTGTTTGATCTTTAGAATGTGGCTGAAGTAACAAACTTCAGAGTATTACTCTAACCCTACCACTACCTGCAACGTAAAAGGCCACACGAAGGAACACTAACACATCTGACTAACAGACGGCACTGACTGCCAGGTATGGGAACAAAGGCGTCTTTGCCACATCAGCTATCACACAACAGTAAGAAGCCCAGGCAAGGACAGCAGAGACATCAAACTAACAGAATGAGAAGCAATAAACTGTTGTTTGAGGCCATTAAATTTGTGGTGGTGAAACAGCAACAGATAACTGAAAAGTTTGCTCGGACACAAGATGCATGCACACATGTGGATGATAATTAACCTCTTCAACTTTACTTTGTATTTGAGCAGCACTAATTTATAGTATTCAGTCTCCCTCTCTTCCCTCCCCCCCTCCCCTGCCCAGGATCCTGCTAGGTAGCTTAGGCTAGCCTTGAACTCATGATCTGCCTTTGCCTTCCAAGTGCTTGGGATTACAGGTGTGTGCCACAATACTATTTTTTTTTTTTAAATTCTGTGCTTTTTTATGAGACATCGAGTCTTGCTGTGTAACCCTGGCTAGCCTGGAACTTGACTATGTAGGATCAAGCTTATAACGATCCTCTTGTCTGTCTCCAGAGTACCAGGATTACAGGAATGTGCCACCACACCTAGCTTGTGTGTGTGTATGAGTATGTGTGAGTTCACGTGGTGGTCAGAGGTTGACTTTAGACGGCTTCTCCCCTGCATTTTTTCAAGACAAGGCACCTGGAACTCACTGACTAGCTAGGCTAGCTGGTCCATAAGCTTCAGGGAACTACCCGTCTCCACAATCCCACTTCTACCCCAAGTGCTACTTAACAGATTCCTCTGTGCCTGGCCTTTACATGGGTGTTGGGTATTGGAACTCAGATCCACATGCTTGCACAATAAGCATTTTACACACTGAGCTATCCTCCAGCCACCTGCCCAGCTTCTTTTTTTGAGACAGGGTCTTGTGTAGCCCAGGCTGGCCTTGAATTTGCTATGCAGCTGAGGATAACCTTGAATTCCTGACTCTTCCCAAGTGCTGAAATTATAGGTATATGCTGTCAATGCCAGCTTTTTTTCCCTTTCCTATAAAAAATGGGGGTGATGATGTCTCACTATGTTATTGACCCCAAATACCTGAGCTCACAGGATCCTCTTTCTTTACTATGGGTACACGTTCAGCTGCTGATATTTTAAAAATGTTTTTTATTATTTTTATTTTATGTGTATGCATGTATTGCCTGCATGTAGGTAAGTGCACCCATGTCATGCAGTGCCTGTGGAGTACAGAAGGGGCTGACAGATCCCCTGGAACTGGAGTTACAGACAGTTGTTAGCTGCCATGTGGGTGCTGGGATTCGAACCCAGGTCTTTGGCAAGAATAACCAGTGTTCTTAACCGCTGAGCCATCTCTCCAGCCCCAAGCTGCTGACTTTTTAAAAAAATTTAGGGAGATTACAGTTTTCAAGTTTACACTTGAAAATGAGAAAACTGTAAATTAAATTATAAATGCAAATGTTAAGGATTAGTCTCAACATGCAACCTATCAAGGAATAGCTTAATTTTACAAATAGGAAAAAATGAGGCTTTGGAAAGTTAATCTAAACACTAAGCTGAAGACACAAGAGGAACTAGAAATCACATGGGATTCAGAAGAAGCCAGGCTGTCTCAACTGTATCATTTAAAAGCTGTGACCTTAACTAGAAAGTGAACCTCAGATTCCACCTTCAGCACCAAGAGGGGAATGGTGGTTATTTTATAATTATTACTAATAGTTTAACTTGGGTTTGCTACTCAACACCACAAAAATAACTAAAATAAAATGCTTTTTTTCTGAAACTTCTAAGACACAGGATGTGTGAATTCAGTTAGCAGAGTTGATCAATAAAGACATTTAAGAAAAAATTTTTGCTTTTTTTTTCCTCTTAAAAACTACTACCCATTGGTTTACTACTTCACCTGTTTTTGCTCTTCTCCAAGACTGTCCCACATGGAAGCTACAATCTTTGAAACCTCTCCAAAGGTAGCATTAGGATTTTGTCCCTTGATGGCAGCCTGAGTATCACGAAAGAACAAAGCGTACGCAGAGACAGGTTTCTGAGGTTCATTAGGGTCTTTCTTTTTTCTCTTTTTTGGAGCCTTCTGCTTTTTCCCTGCTTCCACTACCACGGTCTTCTGGCTGGGAAGTTGCTGTCAGAGAGGAGAAAGAGAAGAGAGAGAGGAGAGAGAGAGAGAGAAGGGGGGGAGGATTAAGATTACAAGAAAGAAGGGAAGAATTTGATCTAAAGATCTGTAAGGAAAGGGTTTTTATAGGAGGTCAAACTGCCACAGGTATGGAATTTATGCTAAAAATACACAACAGTTTTTACTTTTCTTAAAGATTTACTTTTTATGTATGAGTGTTTTACCTGCATGCATGTTAGTGCATCACTTGTATGCCTGGTGCCTGCAGAGACCAGAAGAGGGCATCGGATCCCCTGGAAGTGGAGTTATGGATAGTTGTGAGCTACCACGTGGGTGCTAGGAACCGAGCCCGGGTCCTCTGCAAGAGCAGCAAGTGCTCTTTACCGCTGAGCCATCTATCCAGCCCCCAGAAGCAACAGTTTTAAAAGTCGTTAGTAAAATATGTGAGAATCATTAAGAACTGTGATTGGGAGTTACATTATAAATTGCAAATCAAGAGGTAGGACCCCCATACCCAGAAACCAGTAATAGAGAAGATGGCAGGGTAGAATATTGATTAGGCTTTATACGCCAAGAGTTTTATCCTGGATTATCAACAGAACTGATTTTGGCAGGGAACGCCTCACCCTCCGGAAATCATCAACACCATCTTCATGAAGTGAATTAGTAGGTGACGGAGTAGTTGAAAGACGATCCTCAGGTGACTGGGCAGGTGGCAAGATAGTGCCACCCCCTAAACTCAAACCAAGCTGAGAACTCAGTTCTGACTGATCAATAGTAGTCAACTGGCTATGTCCCATCAAGCCAGATGTCATGTCTGTCATTGGTACATCAATTGTAACAGGTGGGTTGGCACTATACTGAGTTCCTATAGAATGGTCCAAGTCCTGAGAGAAGCAGAAGGACTAATTAGACACTAAATAATAAACCACCATTTCCCCCTCCTGAATTCAGCTGTTTTTAAATCCCTTGCTTACAAAGACTATCATCATTGTTTTTTTGTCTTTTTGAGGCAGGGTCTCCTTGTAGCCCCAGCTGTGCTGGAACTTATAGACCAGACTGGCCTCGGGAACTCACAAAGATCCACCTGCCTCTGCCTCCCAAGTGCTGGGATTAAAGAGCTGACTATCATCATTTAAACCACACAGAACCTCAGATAATCTGTCTATAATAAAAACGTTAGGCATTTTAAAAAAAAAAAAAGCAGAAATTAGTAAATCCACTTTGTAGTCAAAGACCTATTTGGGGCAGAAAAGTCTTAAATCTTGAACTAGTTCAAAAGCAAGTAATTCAGGTATTGTAGCATATGTCCATAACTCTGACAGAGGCAGGAGGATCACTGCAAGTTCAAGGCCAGCCAGGGCTACATGGTAGACCCAGTCTCAGAAACAAAAAGGACAAATAACTCACTTAGTAATCCGTGGGTAGTGACAGCACCAAAGCTAAACCCAACTGCACCTTCTAAAACAATGCCAGACAGTGAGAGTAGATAGGGCTAAACAGTGGAGATATTTGTCATCAAATGCAGTATAGAGATGTGTTACTGATGATGTGCTGGAAACCCAACACACTGATTTGTAAGACACTAATGTACAGTTAATATTACACTTGATTTAGATCATTTTTGAACAAATTGCCCGATGTACCAGTTAGATCTGAATTATAGAGTATAAATGCTATAGTAAAAAGAAAACTCTGCTATTAAAAAACCAAAAATCATTTTCATTTCAAAGTTGACATGGGACATTTCACAATTTACAATCATTTTTCAAGCAAATCTCATTTATTCAGGTAAAATTTAAGCCTTTGTGTTGCAGCTTTAGCTATAAGAATAAGAAACAAGTAATGTTGCTGGGCGTGATAGCATTCACCTACCCAGCACTTGGGAGGCAGAGGAAGGCAGATCTCTGTGAGTTCAAGGCCAGCCTGATCTACATAGTGAGTTTCAGGTCAGCTGGAGCTACAAGGAGACCCTGTCTCAAAAAGACTGAAAAAAAAGAAACAAGTAATGGCCAAGTTTAGCAGGGAATAGCAAGTAACTACTGTATCCCCAAATACCATTCCTATGAACTTGGGTGAACCTGGCATCGTCTTGCCCCTTACCATGGTCAAGCCTCCACTCAGGAGCCCCCCGCCCTGCTCCATCAAGCCATGGGTCATGCCAACAGGCATGTCCAATGTCTGAACCCCATATTGGGCTGAAAAACTGCCATCCTGTGAAGAGGAGGGGTCTGCCAGGTCATCAAAGTGGCCAACCACATCTGAGACAGCCAGTGAGGGATCAGAATCCAAGGAGATGGGCGGGATTTCAAATTCCTCATCACCCAAACTTGGTGTATGGAATGTCTGTAGGGGAGAAAAGAGAAAACAAATTATTAGGAAGAGGAGAAACTGCACATTGCTAAGAGAAGGACATGGCTGGGCACTAGAGACCGTCAGTGTACCTCTAAATAACTTGTGATCTTATTTTTGTTATAGACTTCATAGACCTTACTGAATTTTACAAATGATCTATTTATCCTCTCAAATTTTGAGTTATGGGAAACATCCAAGATGCCAACATCAATCACAATTATCAATTCTTTTATCTCTTTTCAACCTTTACTACCTTTGTCGTACATAACTGTCTACTCTTCTAATAATTCTTTTAACACAATTAGTAAGGAACCAGCCTTATAACTTATTTACCCCACACTAAAATATTAGCACTTAAAAGTTTCTTGGGGCTGGACAAATAGCTCAGTGTAGAGCACTGGCTGCTTGCAAAAGACCAGGTTCCGGTTCCCAGCACCCACATGGTTGCTAACAACCATCCATAACTCCAGTTCCAAGGGATCTGATGCGCTCTTCTGACCTCTGCAGGGTATGTACAACATGAGTGCATTTACATGCAGGCAAAACACTCACACAGAAAATAAAAATTTTTTTTTTGTCTTTTTGGGACAGGGTCTCCTGGTAGCACCAGCTGGCCTGGAACTCACTACATAGACCAGGCTGGCCTTGAACTCACAGAGATCTGCCTGCCTCTGCCTCCCAAGTACTGGGATTAAAGGCATGTGGCACGACGCCTGGCTATAAAAATAAAAATTTAAAAAGTTTCCCATTGCTTTATTTTAGAAACTAGTGTTAGCAACCAATAAGATTTTTTTTTTAACGTTTTTATTTTATGTGTATTGTTCCTGCATTCATTTAAGCGCACCCATGTTGTGCAATGCCCTCGGAGGTCAGAAGAGGGCATCCCATCAGATCTGGAACTGGAGCTATGGATGGTTGTTAGCTGCCACGTGGGTGCTGGGAATCAAATCCCAGTCTTTTGCAAGAGCAGTCAGTGCTCTTAACCACTGAGCCATTTCTCCAGCCCCAATAAATAAGATTCTTATTTGCACAGGATTTGGGAGGAAACCCAGTAATACCAAGAAAACAGATAACAACTACAAAGTGAGTTTCAGGCCAACTTGGCCTATATAGCAAGACCCTATCTAAAAAATAATAGTAAAAAAATTTTAAAATAAAAATTAAACAAAAGAAATCTGGGTATAGTAGTGCATGCCTTTAATCCCAGCATTCAGGAGGCAGAGACAGATGGATCTCTATGAGATCAAGGCCAGCCCTAGTCTACATGGGGAATTCAAGGACTGCTGGATATATAAGGAGACCTGTCTAAAAAGACAATAATAATAATAATAATAATAATAATAATAATAATAATAAATTATTCTTGCTAAAGACCCACTTCCTTCCTCTGAGTCAGAGTACAATAATTCACTGGAAGTTTTTTGTTGTTGTTATTTTGTTTTTTGAGACAGAGTCTCACCCAGGGTGGCCTCAAATGGCAAGCCTCCTGACTGCTGGGATTACAAATATATACCACCACACCCAGCTTCACGCCTATTCTGAATGGGACCACCAACCTCAAAACTAACAGTAATGTCTAACCCAAGCTATATTAACTGTTATGGTTTCCTTAAGGCACTAAAAGACTAAAATAGAGGCATCTGAAGTAATAAAGCACTCTAAGTAATAGCAAGACATTTGTAGAAAGAACTGTGGCTCAAGTCTCAGACCTACCATTTATCATATGACCTCGAATAGGTTTTCATCTATAAAATGGAGATTATAGTCAGGCCTGGTGGTGTAAACCTGTAATCTCAGCATGCAAAAAACTGATGCAGGAAGATTACCAGGAGTTTGAGGCAAGACTGGGTGATAGTTTATAGGTCATCCTACAGAGTGAAACCCTATCTCAAGAAAACAAAAACAGAAGCTGGAAAGAAGAAGCTGGAAAGATGGCTCAATGGTTCAGGGCACTGGCTACTCTTGCAAAGGACTTGGGTTTGACTCCCCAACACCCAGATGGCAGCTAACAACTATTGGTAACTACTCCAGTTCCCTCTTCTGACCTCTGAGGGCACCGCATGACACAGGTGCACTTACACACATGCAAGCATGTAAAATACACATAAAATGTTAAAACAAGCAAGACATTATAATGGTAATCCCCTTGTACAGGTTATGTAGATGAGATTTAGTGCCTAGAAACTTACCATACTATCTGATACATGTAATTGCTTAATAGCCATTAACCATTATTTTAGTAACGTCAATACATTCTTTAGTAAAAGCTACATTTTTGATTTCCAGCTACCCCAATCAATTATCATAGATAACTCAAATTTTTCTATTTGAGAGTCTCACTATGTAGACCAGGCTGGGCTCAAACTCACGGAGATCCACCCACCTCTGCCTCACAAATGCTAGAATTAAAGGCCTGTGCCACCATACCCCGCAAATTTTTCCTTTGACAATTGGAATTTTAGAAGCTAAACAGAATAAATACCAATAGATTCAAGTAAGATGGGTACCCACATAGTTTTCATGATTAAATAATGAATTTTAAGAAGAATTTCTCAAAAATTTTCTAGACTAAGAATGGGGTCTCCTGATTAGTTTTGTTTGAATAAAGACATGACTAGGCCCATTACCTCCAGCTAGTAAAAACCAGAGAGCAAAGAGTACACCTGCGGAATGCCCATCTCTCTGAAATCATACCGGCAAAAAGAAGTTTACTCTTACTAATAAAGCACAAAAAGATCTTCACACAGGCCCAATTTTGACACTTGTCCTCATCTTACTACTGTGCTGTCATTTGGTGGCCGTCCTCGTCTTACGACCGTACTGTCATTTTGGTGGCTGTCCAGGATGGTAAGCTGAGTGGCGTACACAAAACAGGAGCAGGGAGTTCTTGACGAAATACTAAACGTTTCCCTACACAATTCATAATTTTTGTTATAGTGTGGAAATTCTTCTAAAACTTAAGGTTAAATATGAGCATTTTTCAGGAAGAGGACACAAAGTATTTTTTTTAAATACCAGATTCTCAGCCCAATTAGAAAATGTATAGAGACATGAGAAAGGATCAAGGAGAACATTTACTATATATTTCAGATTCTTAAGTTTTCAGTTCTGTAAGATACCAATTGCCTTGGCAAAAGCAAAAGAGGCCTATCCTTTTCTGGTTACCACAACAAAATAGTAGCTCTGCCATAATATGAGACAGGGTACTATTTGTTAATGACTTTTGACTTTCAGAAAGAATGAACACTCATATACGTAACAAGGAAACAGTGTTCAGTAAGAGACTTCCTGTCATAAACCATTTGGATTGCCCTCACAGTCTGCACTAAAAAACCAAGAGTAATGTAAGGTGAGGTGGCGCACACTTTTAGTCTCAGCACTTGGGAGGCAGAGGCAGGCGGATCTCTGTGAGTTCGAGGCCAGCCTGGTCTACATAGTGAGTTCCAGGACAGCTGGGGCTACAGGGAGACCCTGTCTCAAAAAGACCAAAAAAATAATAATAAATAAATAAATAAATAAATAAATAAATAAATCAAACCTAAAACTAACAAATATTAAAGTGAAAATAAGAACCACGTGGTTTGGACACTGGCGAAACAGGAACATGATACTTTTTCTCTTCTCGCTTTGTTTTCCTTTAAGGCCCTGGGGTTTTTTGTTTCTTTTTGTGGTGTGTATGTAAGGGTCTTCCTCAATCACTTTCCACCTTAAAATATTTTTTTAAGTTTATGTGTACCTGTGTGTTTATGTGCACCTGTCTGTGAGTGCCCGTGGAGGCCAGAAGAAAGCATCGGATTCCCTGGAGCTGGAGTTACTGGTGATTGTCAGCCACCTGATATGGGTACTCTGAGCAGAACTTGGGTCCTCCATGAGAGCAGCAACTATTCCTAAGCACTGAGGCATCTCTCCAGCTGCTTCCACCTTATTTTTGAGACAAACTCTCACTGAACTTGTAGTACCCCTATTCAGCTATTCTGGCTGGCCAGTGAGCATTGCCTATCTCTGCCTCCCCACCACTGAGATTACAGACATGTGCCTACATGATCAGCTTTTGATGTAAGTAATGGGGATCTGAACTCAGGTCTTCATGCTTACAGGGCAAGCATTTTACCCACTAAGCCATCTGCCTAGTCCCCAAACTTTGAATTTTATGAGGTAAAGGCCAGTTTTGGAATTAGTTTATAAAAAAAGAATACTTACAGGCCAGAAAGATGGATCAGCAAGCTCTCTGGGGCCCATACGGTAGGTGGAGAACCTTCCCTCTCCCACACACAAACACCACAGCATATACGTGTGCGTACTCACAAAATAAGTAAATAAAATTAAAAATATAAAGGATGCTTAGATGTTGACAGAAAGAGGGCTGGAGAGATGGCTCAGCAGTCAAGGGCACTTGCACAGCTCTTGGAAAGGACCAGAGCTTGTTTCCTAGCACCCACATCAGGCAGCTCACCTGTAACTCCAGCTCCAGGGGCTCCTACACCCTATTCTGGCCTCTGGAGGCACTGCACATACATGTGCATACACACAGACACAAACACATACAGGTACTAAAAGAAACGAAAGACCCAAACTACCATTTTCCCTTCTCTCAGTCCCCTCTTCCTCCCTTCCTTCTTTCTTTTGCCCTAGGCCTTGAACCTAGAGCCTCCACATGCTAAGCAAGACCTCTAAAATCAACTCACAGCCCAGCCATCCAGTATTTTTTGGAAGTTTCTTGTATATTAAATTTAGAGAAATTGATTTTAGTTTAACATCTATTTATTCAGCAGAACACTGTTACTTTTCTTCAAAACTGATATAATTTCTTCAAAAACTGATATAATACGCTGGGCAGCGTGGTGCGTGCACTTTCACATGAACAGGGTCAATCTGACATTTACAACACTCCAAACAATGAAATTAAACTATGGAGACCTTACAAGCCAGACATGGTGGCGCATGCCTTTAATCCCAGCACTTGGGAATCAGAGGCAGGCGGATCTCTGTGAGTTCAAGGCCAGCCTGGTCTACATAGTGAGTTCCAGGATAGCTGGGGCTACAGGGAGACCCTGTCTCAAAAAGACCAAACAAACAAACAAACAAACAAAACCTATGAAGACCTTATTCAGAAGAAACGAAATAAAACTGCAAAACACAAGATTTTATGTATATGAGTGTTTTGCCTGCATGCTTGGCAAGTGCATCCATACATGCAATGCTTGCATATGGAGGCCAGAAGGTGTTGGATCCCCTGAAACTGGAATAACAGGTAACTGATAGCCACCATGTGGATGCTGGGAACTGAGCCTGGGTCCTCTGCAAGAGGAGTACTACTCAACTGCTGAGCTATCTCTCCAGCCCCACAAAATTTAGTTTATATCATTTCTAATTCTGTCACTCATTGGATTCACACACCTCCTTGCTTAGGAAAATATTCAGTAATAGTAATAAGTGAAAAAAAATAGCAACTACTCACTGACAACCTAGTTCTCAATCATAAAAATGTTAGGATTTATTATAGGATAAACACACTCAACAGTAATTGCAAATACTTGGTGAAAACCAAAAACGATACAAACGGTTTACACCCCTTTTAGAAAAAAAACAACTATAACTCCTCAAAAGATGAAGTCTGGCATGGTAGTGCACACCTTTAATCTTACCACTTGGATGGAAGAGGTAGGTAGGTATCTGTCAGTTCAGAGCCATCCTGATCTACATAGCAAGCTCTAGGCTCCACAGTGAGACCTTACCCCAAAAAGAAAAACAAAAGGTGGAAGGTTCCAGTCTTAATACATTCTCTACAACTGCCAAAACTGTGGAATTCTCAAAAGATCCACCTTTACTTTGTCTAAACAAGTGCTACACATTTACAGTATTTTTTTTAATTTATTTTTTTTATGTGTATGTGTGTACTGCTTGCATGTAGGTAAGTGCACCTGTGTCATGCAATACCAGCGGAGGTTAGAAGAGGAAGTCGGATCCCCTGAAACTGGAGTTACGAGTAGTTGTTAGCTGCCATGTGGGTGCTGGGATTCGAACCCGGGTCTTCTGCAAGAACCACCAGTGTTCTTAACCACTGAGCCATCTCTCCAGCCCCATATTTACAGTATTTCAACCAAATATTTTCAGGATACCTGAGAGCCTACCACAATCATTACTTCTACTTCATGCCATCATTTGAAAAAACAAACAAGCCCGGCCTGGTGGTGCACGCCTTCACTCCCAGCACTTGGGAGGTAGAGGCAGGCGGACCTCTGTGAGTTCAAGGCCAGCCTGGTCTACAAAGTGAGCTCCAAGACAGCTGGGGCTACAGGAGACCCTATCTCAAAAAGACTAAAAAAACAAACAAAATTTAAATACCCTACTATTATAGTTGTTTGACAGCTGTGATACAAGGGTGAATTTGCTCAAAATTAAGCAAACAGAAATACTCAACTCCTTTTAAGTTCTCTGGAAGCTATTTTCTTTCCTTAGCAAAACAAGCAGACATCATATTAGCAAAGGCAACCACTTTAAAAAAAAAATTTCTGTGTGTGACTGTTAGTGCACACGCAGCGGAGGGCCCTGGCACTGGCCTTATGGACGGTTGTTAGCCGCCATGTGGGTGCTGGGAAAAGAATCTGGGTTTTCTGCAAAAGCAGCCAGGGTTCTTAACCGCTGAGCCGTCTGCAGTCCCAAAGCAACTACTTTTATCGGAGCAGTAATTTCAAGTGAAAACAACCCTTTCAACAGAGTTCCAGCATGCACCCGTATGCAGGGGTACCTTTAATCCCAGCACTGGATGGGTGGGGGCAGGCAGAGGCAGGTGGATCTGTGTGAGTTCGAGGCCAGCCTGGTCTACACAGCTAGTTCCAGGCAGGTCAGGGCTACAAGTGAGGCCTTGTTTCAAAACAAAATGAAAACAAAACACAGAAAAAAGAAAAGAAAGAAACCCACATGTCTGAGGTTAACCCCTATTGGGTAAACTACTTCCGTATCCTGGTTTCTTCACACTGCCTTCCCCCAATATCGTTGCAGCTATTCACAACGAAAGGAGGCGATTCCACCTGGTCTTTCGATTCCGAACCGCTCTCCTTCCTCAAAGTGGTTGTGTCAACATCCTGGTTTTCTGATGACAACAGCTTCCCGTTCTTCCGCAGACAGCCCTCATAGGCTCTAGAAGCTTCGACCACTTTTCTCCAACACCAATGGCAGCCCGGGCTCGCGGCCCCCGCCGGCCCGTGCTCTCCTCCCCAGCGCGCTACCCCAAACACTGCCCCAGCCCTCCCGCGCCCCAAGCGTCGGCGGCTCGTGCTCACCTCGGCCCCAGACAGGAAGGGGTGCGACGGCCCCGTGATTGTCAGGTAATTGTCATTTCCTCCGGGAAACTGGAATCCAAAAGAAAGCCGCGGATAAGTGGGCGCAGCGCGGGGCTGGCTGGCCTCCGAACCCGACCTCGGACGACATCCGCGGCCGCTCCCTCCCGGCCAGCCGCTCCTCCCGCCTTCCCGCCTCCGCGTCCCCCTCGTCGGCTGCGCGCTTCCGTCGGCTTCTGGGCCGCGATCCTACCTCCATCTTCATAGCCGCCACCACCGTCTCAGCGCCCTCATCACTCCCACCGCCCCCACCGCATTTGGAACTGCGTCACTTCCTCAAGGAAGAGCGTCGCCCTCCGCCAATTGGAAGGAGGGCTGAGGGGCCGCCAGGCGTCACGATTCCAGCCGACCTGAAGGCTCGCTATCGCCCCCTGGAGCTTGGTGGGATGATGGCATGTAGGAGAGCGCGGGGCGTTCCCAGAGGCGGTGTTGGGTATTCCGCGCCAAGCGAGGATTTCCGGGGAAAGCAGTAGAGACGTGGCCTGGGCTAGAGGGGCTGGAGCGGACGCAAATGAGGAGCTCGGTAGATTGAGTGGCTAGAGAGGTCGGGGGGGGCGGGTAAGTGGCCGTAGAAATCGGGCGGACCCGGAACACAGACGGTGGGGACCATGACTTATGCTTATCTCTTCAAGTACATCATCATCGGAGACACAGGTAACCCGCCCGACCGCCCCGGAGGCCGAAGCGGGGGCCCCACCTCCCTCGTCGGCCTGGGGCGGGGCTGGGCGAGTGGAGTTGAGCGGCGGGGGCGGGGCGGCTGCCGGAGGCGGGGCTCCGGCCCTTTCTTGCCCGGGCCGCCAGGGCTGGACGGTGGCTGCCCTGGCTAGGAGGCCGCTAACCCACGCCCTCGTGTTTCAGGTGTAGGGAAGTCATGTCTCCTCCTGCAGTTCACCGACAAGCGGTTCCAGCCTGTGCACGACCTCACGATAGGTAAGCGTATCTCCTCGTTCCAGAACAGGTAAAAACCGGCTGGCTAAGCTGCCGAAGTAGGCAGTGAGCAGCCTCAGTGTTCCAAGTCAAAAGTTACCCCTCGTTGCTTCAGTCCGGTCATGTTACATGAAAAATGTCTACGGCAGATAAATGGAGAGTAAATTTTAGAGATGAATGTAAGATACGGACTTGTTGGTTGGGAATTTTTTTCCTTCTTCAAATGCAATTTGTATGTTTGTGGAAAATTCCAGGAAAGCATGACGGCTTATTCAGAAACTCATCTGTAGTTTGTGGTAACCTCATACCAACCTCACAAGTTTTTCAAAGTGGACACTGATACCTGATTTGTGTGTGTATGTTAGGAAAGAAGCCAGTTGAACAGCCATCGCAGCCCTTCCCTCCTACTGTCCTCATTTCTCCTCTTTGAGAAACGGTCTGGCTTGATAGCCCATGTTAGCCTCCAGACTCACTCTGTAGCCCACTCTGGCAGTGAACTCAGAACAGTCCTCCTGCCTCAGCCTCCCAAATGCTGAGACAGGCATGCACCACCACACTGCGTTTAATAAGTTAGTTGCTGTTGTTTTTGTACCCCAAGCTGGCCTTGAACTAGCTGAAGATGACTTTGAACAGGTCCTGTCTTCCCCCTCCATCTCCTAAGTGTTGGGATTGTAGGTGTGCATCCCTATGATCGGCTTTTTTTTCACTCATTGAAATTTCATTCTTATTGTTCAGAAAGAAAAAAAAAGACTTTTTTTTTTTTTTCAAAAGCTGCCTTTTGATTCTTGTTGAAGCAACTGGAGTAGTAGGAAGCAGTTTTTCATCTTTCTTATAGCCCGTAACACCTTGAAATAGAAATACACTAGACATAACTTGCATGTCTACATAGGACAGCTGAATTGGTACAATACCAATCCTGAAGGCAAGCTAAATTAATGATCTTTCCTTTTTTTGGTCTTTTTGAGATAGGGTGGACCAGGGTGGCCTTGAACTCACAGAGATCTACCTGCCTCTGCCTCCCAAGTGCTGGGAATAAAGGTGTGTGCCACCACACCTGGCGTGGGTGCACTTATATACATACAGGCAAAACACTTGTACACATTAAAAAAAAAATAGAATCTTTATAAAAAAAACTCAAATACTTGGAAAATTTTAGAAGTTTTTTGAATTATGAAATTATTACCTAGTCAGATTTCAGTATAAACTAATATTCATAAAAATTTATTCATCTGTTTTATTTTGATTTTTTTTCTTAGAAAATAAAAACAGCTGTTTTGCAATTCATTAGTATGGAAACTGCTAATGACAAAATTTCCTACATACCTACATATTTTTTAAATATTTTATTATTTTTATTTTATGTGTATGCATGTATTGCCTGCATGTATACAAGTACACTTGTGTTGTACAGTGCCCTTGGAGGACAGAAGAGAGCGTTGGATCCTCTGGAACTGGAGTTAGAGATGGTTGTTAACCACCATGTGGATGCTGGGTATCAAACCTGGGTCCTCTGCAAGAGCAATCAGTACTCTTAACCACTGAGCCATCTCTCTAGCCCCTCAGATTTATCTTTAATTATGTATATATTTCTTTGTCTCTGTGTGGATATGTGCATGTGTGAACACAAGTGCCCACAGAGTCCAGAAGAGGGTGTTGGGTCCAATGGAACTGGAGTTCCAGTCAGATGTAAGTTTCCTGACCTGGGTACTAAGAAAACCAACTTGGGTCCCTTGAAAGAGCAGATACACTTTTAGTTGGTGAGCTATACTTATATTTCCATGCCTGCCTACTTTTATGTAGTACTGGGAATTGACCCTAGGGCTTCATGCATGCTAGGCAAGTACTGTATCAACTGAGCTATAATCCCTAGCCCATGAATTTTTTATTCTAGAAACTTTAAAGGAATGCAAACTTAATTGGAGCAGTGGGCAACTGTGTTGGGCCGGATGCCCCAGAGTGAAGACCAAGGATGAGTTGGAACACAGTAGAGGAAGTATGAGCCTCCCACTTGACATGTGTGTGTTCATTACAATCACATTTCTCCTCTTGGCCTTCCCTGACAGGTGTGGAGTTTGGAGCCCGTATGATCAACATTGATGGAAAACAAATCAAACTGCAAATCTGGGATACGGTAAGAGAGGGCAAAATGACTTAATGTAAGGCTAAGAGCCAAATATAACAATAAAAGCTGATGCAGCTACATATGGTGGTACACACAAGTCCTAACTGCGGGAGGAGACAGGAAGACCAAGAAAGTTCAAGGCCAGCAAAGGTTACATACTGAGACAGTTGGGGGGGCGGAATCTTATCTTTTAAAGAATTTTTAAATAACTAATATAGTAAAAATAGAATCAAATAATAAAGTTTATGGAGTAAAAAGTGAATGTCCATTTTATATTCATAAACCCTTTTCTCAACATTTGCTGCTGCTCTGCCAGATCCATTATTAATTTAACGTTCAGTGTCTGCTCAGACCTTACGCATTTAAATTCCTAAATATAATTATGCAAGTGTATGGCAGAGGTTGTTTTTTTAAACTAAAAATGTATATGTATATGTGATTGGGGGGCGGCACATGCACCATGGCATTTGTGGAGGTCAGCACAGCCTGTGGAGTTGGTTCTCTCCTCTGCCTACACGGGTTCCAGGGATTGAACTCCTTGTCTGACTTGCACAGCAAGTGCTGAACCATCTTGTGCCCAAGATTTTTGTTTTTATTAGGGTTTACGTGTGTGTATGTGAAAGAGTAGACCTACCTGGGATTGTCATGTAACAGCTTCCATGTTTTAGAGATTTTTCATGTGAATAAAGTACAGACCTGCCTCATTTCTTTCAGCACCTGCATATTCATAGAATGTGTCTGTACCTTGTATTTACCCACTCATGAATTGATGGAGATTTAGGTTGTTTCTCATTTTTAATAGCTTCTTTTTTTTTTTTTTTTTTTTTTTTTTTTTTAAACAGGGTCCCCCGTGA
>NW_008337764.1:250006-259276 GCF_000622305.1 Nannospalax galili | reverse complement strand
CTCACAGAGATCCACCTGCCTCTCCCTCCCAAGTGCTGGGATTAAAGGCATACGCCACCATGCCCAGCTTCAATAGCTTCTTTAAGCATCTTATTTACTATGGCTTTATGCATATGTTTGAGAATTTCTGTGGAATGTCCATCTAGAAATGGAAGTTCTAAAGCAAAAGCTACTTATTAAATTTATTTATTTATTGGTCTTTTAGAGACAGGGTCTCCCTATAGCCTGCTGGCCTGGAGCTCACTTTATAGACCACGCTGGCCTCAAACTTACAGAGATCCACCTGTCTGCCTCCTGAGTGCTGGGAATAAAGACATGCCCCACCACACCTGGCTTAAAAGTTGTTTTTAGGGCTGGAGAGATGGCTCCATGGTTAAGAACACTGACTGTTCTTGCAGAAGACCTGGGTTCGAATCCTGGCACCCACATGGCAGCTAACAACTGTCCATAACTCCAGTTCCAGGGGCATTGTACGACACGGGTGCACTTACCTACATGCACGCAACACACACGTATGCATAAAATAAAAAACAATAAAATATTTTTTAAAAGTTGTTTTTAATACATATATTTCTAATATTTTATTTTTTTTTTATGTGTATGAGTGCACTGCCTGCATGTATGTGAGTGCACCCATGTCATGCAATGTCTGTGGAGGTCAGAAGAGGGTGTCGGATCCCCTGGAACTGGAGTTATGGATGGTTGTTAGCTGCTGAGTGGGTGCTGGGATTCGAACCCAGGTCCTCTGTAAAAGCAGTCAGTGCTCTTAACCACTGAGCCATCTCTCTAGCCCCAAAAGTTGTTTATATTTTTAAATGTAATAAATGAAGTACTGCCAAAGTTTTGCTTTGCTTAGTGTAATTTCTCTTCATCTAGATAAATTGCTTTCATTGCAATTTCATTGCAATGTTTAATTTAATTTATGTACCGTCTTTTCCCTAAGGAAAATATCTTAAATATATTTTAGTTAAAGGGGGCTAGAAAATAGTTTATAATTTTTAGCTAAAATCTCCTTCTGCTTTGTTTGGTTTGTGTTTCTTCTCAGAACTGAGAACTAAAACCATCAGATCTACAAGGCACACACTAGTAATTGTTCCTTTTCTCCCCCTTGTCCTTCCCCACATGGAGCCACACCACATACAACTGTATGTGGACCATTTTGGCAGAGCCCTATTCTGGTAGATTTCAGGTTTATTACTACTTTTGAATGTATTATCATTATTAGATGCTTTGGGGGTATCTCTGTACCCCAGCTGACCTGGAACTCAATATGTAGACCAGGCTGGCCTTGAAGTCATAGAGATCTGCCTGCCTCTGCCTCCCAAGTGCTGGGATTAAAGGTGTGCACCACCATGCCCAGTTTTTGGATGCATTATTAGTGAGTTGCTTTACACTTGGATGATGTTCTGTACATTTGTCTGTGTATTTCCTCTGATCAGAGGTTATATTTTCTTCTGAAGAGATTTTTGTTTTGTTTTTGTTTTTTTCTTTTTTGAGACAGGGTCTCCCTGTAGCCCCAATTGACCTGGAACTCAGTATGTAAACCAGGCTGGCCTTGAACTTACAGAGATCCAACTGCCTCTGCCTCCCAAGTGCCGGGATTAAAGATGTGTGCTACCACCCGGCTCTGAACAGATTTTTTTATCTCACCCTTTTGGGTTGACCTAATTATAGGAATATGAATCACTTCACAGTTCCAACAATGCTTAATTGTGGGTATGTATCTCTTTAACTTCTAGGCTTGCTTCATTTGGCCAGCTTTTGTTTTTAACCTTCCCGACTCCCCCAAATAAAGCCTAAGAAATATTACTTTATTGTCAAAGTTCACTCCATATGTGTTTATGTTTTTTTATTCATTTTTATTTTGTATATATGAGTGTTTTGCCTGCATGTGTGTATGTGCACCCATGTTGTGCAATGCCTATGGAAGCCAGAAAGAGGAGTTGAATCTCTTGGAACTGGAGTTGTGGATGGTTGTTAGCTGCCATGTGTGTGCTGGGAACCAAACTCGGGTCTTCTGTAACAGCAACCAGTGCTCTTAAAACCTCTGAGCCATTCTCTCCAGCCCCATCTTTTTTAAAGACAGGATCCCATGTAGTCCAGAGAGACTTCTAGCTTTCTGTGTACCTGAGGATAACCTTGAACTCCAGATCATCCTGCCTTTATCCAAGAGCTGGATTTACAAATATGTGCTACCATATAGAATTTAAAAATATATATGTATTTTGGTGCCAAAAATGAAACCTAGTAGATTCCATTAGTAGTACTGTCATGATCATGTGTTGGCTTCCTGGGATTTTCCTTTTTTCCTTAAGTGCTCAAGGAAGAAGTGGTTGGATCATGAAGAAAGTTTAGAGCTACTATTATGTGAACAGGATCCTTGAAAACTGCATGACCACCCAAGTGGCCTAGTTCATTTCTGTTTCCCTCTAAAAAATATTTTGAGATTAGGTTAAATTTTGCTGAATCATAAAAAGAAACATGTTTTGCCAGACATGGTGGCACTTGCCTTTAGTCCCAGCATTTAGGGGACAGAGGCAGGTGGAGCTCTGTGTGTTCGAGGCCAGCCTGGTCTACATAGCAAGTTCCAGGCCAGCTGCAACTACAGAGAGACCTTGTCTCAAAAATGTCTGCCACAGAAGACAATGTCTTCCAGGTAAGACTGATCATTTCTCCCTTGTTAATCTTGAGAACTTGTTGTTGCATGCGCAGTTTCGCTTTGTGTTTTACTGACCCATTCCCTCACTCCCCAAACCATCCTATGTAAAAATGTCTAGGCATTACTATAATGGGTGTTATTTTATGATTGCTATGGATTGGACCCAGGGCCTGGTGCTCTTGTAGTCTATCACAAAGCCCAGCAATGAGTACTTTAAAGAAATCATGTTTAAAAGGATATAGAGAAATATGTTACTGGTTTTTTTTTTATTATTATTATTTGTTTTGTTTTGTCTTTTTAAGACAGGGCCTCCCTGTAGCCCCAGATGTCCTGGAACTCACTATGTAGACCAGACTGGCCTTGAACTCACAGAGATCCACCTGCTTCTGCCTCCCAAGTGCTGGGACTAAAAGTGTGAGCCACCACGCCCGGCTTACTATTTGTTTTGATGGTACTAGGGATTGACCTTAAGGCCTCACATGTACTAAGAAAGCACTCTGAATTATACCTAGCCTTCTCTTCACTTTTTTTTTTTAAACATTTATTTTATTTTATGTCTATGAGTGTTTTGCCTACATATATGTATGTGTGCATACCACATGTATGCCTAGCACCCAGGTAGGCCAGAAGAGGGCATTGGCTTCCCTGAAACTGGAGTTATATAGGAGGTTGTGGTCTGCCACATGGGTGCTAGGAACCAAACTCAGGTCCTCTGCAAGAGCAGCAAGAGCTCTTAGCCACTGAGCCATCATCTCTCCAGTTCCTCTTTTTACCTTTTGAGACAGAGTCTCAGTTACCCTCTCTGGCCATAAGCTCATTCTTTAGCCCAGGCAGGCCTTGAACTAACTTATAATACTAGCCACCAAGCCTGGTAATATTTTTATTCTTTTATATATTTATACATGTGTGTGTGTGTGTGTGTGTGTGTGTGTGTGTGTGTATGTGTATATAAATTTTCAACCATACTAATGAGGTAGCATTGTACAGTAGCTAATATAAAATATTAGTTAAATAGCTGGGCGTGGTAGTGCACAGCTTTAATCCCAGCACTCTGGAGACAGAGGCAGGCCACTCTCTGTGAATTCAAGGCCAGCCTGGTTACATAGTGAGTTCCAGACCAGCTGGGGCTGGCTGCCTTGACTAGCCAGGGGAGACCTTGTCTCAAAAGACCAAAATAAAATAAAATAAAATAATTGATTAAATAATACCAAATTAATTTGTATTTTATTTTGTTTGCTTTGTTTTAATTTTTGTTTTGGAGATAGAGTCTCTTCTATCCCAGGCTGATCTTATAGTCACTGTGTGGCTAGGAATAACCTTGAAGTTCTGAGTCTCTTAGCTCCACCCCCTAAGTGCTGGGATTATAGGCATGTACCACCATACCCAGTTTATATGGTGCTGGGGGTCAAACCCAAGGTTCTTCACATGCTAGACAGGCACTATACCAGCTGAACTATATCCCTAGCCCTGTATTTTATTTTGGAATTTATTGTGATCTTTTTGAAATGTGTATGTATATATACACATATAGAAGTGCACGTGTGTCTTGTAGTGCCCAAGGAAACCAGACAAGGTCATCAGATCCCCTGGAACTACAGCTACAGAGAGTTGATAGTTGCCATGTGAGTGCTGGGAACTGAACCCAGGTCCTCTGGAAAAGCAGTAAGTGCTCTTAACCACTGGCCATCTTTCTGGCCCCAAGAAATTAATTTTGATTCCTAGAGTGTATCCTGAACTAAGTAACTCATGTCTATAATCCTAGCACTTGGGAGACAGACAGATTGTAGGCTCAAGACTGACCTGGAATACATAAAGTTCTAGGCCAACCTGAGCTATATAGTGAGCTCCTTTCTTCAAAACAAATATACGAGGCCTAGAGATATGGTTCGATGGTTAAGAGCACTTGCTGCTCTTGCAGATCTGGATTTGGTTCCCAGCACCTACATGGTGGCTCACGACCATCTAAAACTCCAGTTCCAAGGGATTCCAACTCCTGATCTCTGTGGGCACCAGGCACACATGTGGTGCACATACATACAGGCAGACAAAACACTCATACACATAAAATAAAAATAAAATCTTGAAAAAAAGAAACATTTAAAAAACAAAAACCAACCAGTATCTGACTTTGGGTGCTATTTCAAACTATATATATATTTGTTGTTGTAGTTGTTGTTGTTTTGGTCTTTTTGAGACAGGGTCTCCCAGTAGCCCCAGCTGGCCTGGAACTCACTATGTAGACCAGGCTGGCCTCGAACTTACAGAGATCCACCTGCCTCTGCCTCCTGAGCGCTGGAATTAAAGGCCTGTGCTACTATGCTCAGCCCTAAACTCTATGTCTTAAAAATATAATAGGCTGCTCTTACTTGGGAGAAATTAAGAAGTTGTACATTCTGTTCATCAAAATTCCATGCTAAGCCTGATGTGGTGACTCCCTTATACCTATAATCCCAATACTTAGAAGGCTGGAGCAGGAGAATCACCTTGAGTTCAATCTAGGGTGGCCTAGGCTGCATCATTACGTCTAGGCTATCCAAGGCTATAGAGTGAAACTCTGTTTCTTGAAGCAAAAACCAAAAACAGGCAGGCACGGTGGCTCACGCCTTTAATCCCAGCACGTGGGAGGCAGAGGCAGGCAGATCTTTGTAAATTCAAGGCCAGCCTGGTCTACATAGTGAGTTCCAGGTCAGCTGGGGCTACAGGGAGACCCTGTCTTAAAAAGACAAAAACAAAACAAAAATCAAAATCTGGGTGTGATAGCACACACGCTTCACCTTAATTCCAGCATTCAGGAGGCCAGGCAGCCAGATTTCAATGAGACTGAGGCCATGCTTGTTTACAAAGCAAGTTTCGGGCCAGTTGGAGCTGTAGGTAGACCTTGTCGCATAAAAACCAACAAACCTACCAACCAGCAGACAAACCCAGACCAACACACGTCCATGTTAGTTACTATTTTCTGCTTTGGATTTATTTTTATTTATTTTATTTTATGGATAGGAGTATTTGGCCTGCATGTATGTAAATGTACCCATGTGTGTAATGTCTGAGGAAGCCAGAAGAGGGCATCGATCCCTTGAACTGGAGTGACAGATGGTTGTTAGCCATCATGTGGGTGCTGGAACTGAATCCATGTCCTTTGAGCCATCTCTCCAGCCCTTGTGTCAGGTTTTTTAAACTGAGGATGGACAAGGATGGTTGATACAGACACATCTAAGTTAAATCACTCAGTCTTTCAGATGCCTAGCTCACAAACTGGTTCATGAACTTGACTTGAGATGTAGTACAGTGATTTTGATGTTTAAAAGTTTCTGATTGCTGGGGGCTGGAGAAATGGCTTGGTGGTTAAGAGCACTGACTGCTCTTGTGGAGGACCCAGGTTCAGTTCCCAGCACCCACATGGCAACTAAAAACTGTCCGTAACTCCAGTTCGAGGGGATCTGACACTCTTCTGGCTTCCACAGGCATCGCATGACATGGGTGTACTTAAGCACATGCAGGGTCATACACATAAAGTAAAAATAATAAATACGTTTTTAAAAAAATTTCTGATTACCTACTTGAAGTATTTTCAGTTGTGAAGTTAAATGCTGTCATGTCATTCAATCATAGTATAGGCTCCCCCAAATTTGCCTTTTAGTTCCTTAGTTCCTCACAGGCCATGTTTTTCTTTTCTCCTCCTCTCACTGTGTGTTTTCGGCTGCCCAGAGCTTTCCATTCTCCCCCGAGTCCTGGGATTCAGGTGAGAGCACTGTACCCTAATGAGGATTTTCAGTGCTAGCAGAAGAGGAAAAAAGCAAGAGATAAAAGCAAAACAGAGCCCAGAAAAATGTAAGTCATGGAACTATTATGGAGTAAATAGAAGAGTCTTTTTGAGACAGGGTCTCCCTGTAGCCCCAGCTGTCCTGGATTCAACATGAAGACCAGGCTGGCCTTGAACTCACAGAGATCCACCTGCCTCTGCCTCCTGAGTGCTGGTATTAAAGGCATGTGCCACCACGCCTGGCCGCAAAAGTATTTTTTAAATCTTAACTATATTAGGCCGGGCATGGGGGCATGCTTTAATCCCAGCACCAGAACTGGGTTGTTAGCAGCCATATGGGTGCTGGAAACTAAACCCAGGTCCTCTGCTAGAGCAGCTAGTGCTCTTAACTGCTGAGCCATCTCTCTAACCCCTAGATCCCAAGTTCAAATTACAGCACTGTTTTATGTTTTGGGCCAGTTACTGAACTTTCCCCCTTTGAGCCTTCTTCCCCCATTTTCAAAGGAGAATAATGATAGCACTCTGCTTTAGGGCTCCTGAGAGGATTAAAAGACACAAACAATGTGTTTGTCTCTTATAATTCCTGATCATTGCTATGCCCCAAAATCATTTAAGGGAGTTAGAGAGATGGCTGAGGTTAAGAGTGTTTGCTGCTCTTCCAGAGGACCTGTCTCCAGCATCCATGACAGGCAGCTCACAACTGCTTGTGACTCCAGGATCAGGGAATCTGGCATCATCATCTGGCCTCCAAGGGCATCTGTGTGCATGGGGTACACTTGTACATACTCATAAAATAGAAGTAAAAGTAAATCTTTTCAAAACAATAAAGGAAGAAAACTAAAGTATCCACTGTATGGGGGAATTAGTTGCTCATTTATAAGTAAAACAACATTTTAGTCCAGTCAGAAATGAGATTAGCCAGGTATGTTGGTGCACACCTTTAGTCCCAGCATTGGGGAGGCAGAGGCAGGTGGATCTCTGTGAGACTGAAACCAGCCTGGTCTACATAACCAGTCCCAGGTCAGCAGGGGCTATAGGGTTCTTTTAAGGAAGACTATCCTGGGCCCTACAGAGTATTAGCATTCTAAGATAATTTTCATTTTTGCAGATAAGTGACTAGGAACAGAAAGAGTAATATGGTGTAATTCACAAATTTGGGATTGAAAACACAACCTGCCCTGCATTCGCAGCCCTGTTTCCAATGTACTAGGAGACAGTGGGAAATGGGTATGAAGGTTGTTGGTGTCATGTCGCCTGTGCTATGCTGTTGGCATTTAGTAGCATTTGGATCTAAGGATGATGAACAAGTAGCAGATTGACAGACAGTCTCATAAGGAGTAGTAATTGACCGACCTCAGATGTCAGTTACATTTTTATTGGAAAATAGGGACTTCTACCTGGGCTTCTCCCTGGACAGGTGTCAAGGTTGGCTTTGGTTGTCATCTTGACACACCTGGGAGGAGAGAACTTCAATTGGGGAATTTCCTTTATCTGATTGACCTGTGGGCATGTCTTTGAGGCAGTTTCTTGATTATTGAATGATGTGGGAGGGCCCAGTCCAATGTGGATGGTGACCTTGGGCAGCTGGTCCTGTGTTGTATAAGAAAGCAGGCTGAATCTGGCATGGTGGCGCACGCCTGTAGTCCCAGCACTTGGGAGGCAGAGGCAGGCGGATCTTTGTGAGTTCAAGGCCAGCCTGGTCTACATAGTGAGTTCCAGGACAATTGGGACTACAGGGAGACCCTGTCTGAAAAAAATAAACACAAACCCAAAACAAACAAACCAAAACAACAACAAAAAAAAAAACAACGAAAAAGAAAGCAGGCTGAGCATAGGACAGGGGAGCAAGCCAGCAAGCAGAGTTCCTCTGTGGTCCATGCTTCAGCTCCTGCCCCCAGGTTTCTGCCCTGAGTTCGTGCCTGACTTCCCTCAAAGATGGACTGTTAGCTATAAGGTCAAATAAACCCTTTCCTCCCCAAGGTGGTTCTGGGCAGTGTTACAGCACCGAAAAAAAAGCTAATTGGGATAGCAAGCCACTTTTCTCTAATTTTCTTATGTAGACAAATTCTTTCTTTAGTTGAATCTTTTGTTTTAGGGTGGCATGTGATCAAGTCACTTCTCTGGAAATAACCTAGTTTTACTGGGATTTTTTGTTGCCATGTTGACGGTAAAGGCTGGACAAGAATCCTTCCGTTCTATCACCCGCTCCTACTACAGGGGAGCAGCCGGAGCGCTGCTGGTGTACGACATTACAAGGTGAGCCCACTCTGGAATGGGAGGGAAACTTTCCTAACATCTCTGAAGCTTTTCTTTTCTTTCACCCGTTCTGCTAATGACCTACGTGGGGGCAGTTTCTTTTGTGTATACATGTTGCCTACCTTTTCTCATATTTGGAGCTGCTTTGCCTTTTTGAAACAGGCTCCTGACCAACATTCTGAATTTCTATGTTGTAGACGTGAAACCTTCAACCACCTGACGTCATGGTTAGAGGATGCCCGTCAGCACTCGAGCTCCAACATGGTTATCATGCTGATTGGAAATAAGAGGTAAAATTTTATCTTTATAAATACTAGTTACCACAAATCATCAAACTTTTTCTGTGGGTATTGCGTTTATTTGTTTTTCTACTTAGTTTAGTTTTGTTTTATAAACAAGGTCTTTCCTGTGTAACCTTGACTGGCCTGGAATTCACTCTATAGACCAGGCTGGGCTCAAACTTGCTGCAGTCCTCCTGCCTTTACCTTCCAAATGCTGAGATTATAGGTGTGTGCCATCCAGTTGACACTGAACTTGATAACCCAGACTTTCTCAATATATCCTCTTTTTCTTTTTTTTTTTCTTCTTTTTTTTT
>NW_008337764.1:224580-249854 GCF_000622305.1 Nannospalax galili | reverse complement strand
TTTTTTTTTTTTTTTTTTTTTTTTTTTTTTTTTTTTTTTTTTTTTTTTCTGAGATGGTCTCCCTGAGCCCCAGCTGGCCTGGAACTTTCCAATAGACCAGGCTGCCCTCGATCTCACAGAGATCTGCCTGCCTCTGCTGGGATGAAAAACATGTGCCACCATATGTGGCTCTTTTTCTCTTTAAAATTTTTATTTTGTGGACATGGTGGTGCACGCCTTTAATCCCAGCACTCGGGAGGCAGGGGCAGGCAGATCTCTGTGAGATCAAGGCCAGCCTGGTCTACATAGTGAGCTCCAGGACAGCTGGGGCTACAGGGAGACCCTGTCTCAAAAAGACCAATAAAAAATTTTTTTATTTTACATGTGTGAGGGTTTTGCTTGCATATGTGTAAGTGCACCACATGTGTGCAATGCCTGCGGAGGTAAGAAGAGGGCATGGGGTCCCCTGAAATTGGAATTACAGGTGGTTGTTAGCTGCCATGTGGGTGCTGGAAACAGAACCTGGTCCTCTGCAAGAGAAGCCAGTGCTCCTAACCACTGAGCCATCTCTCCAGCCCCTATATATCATCTTACTGTCTCAGTAAAGATAAATTACTGTAAAGTATACATGA
The DNA here is from genome assembly GCF_000622305.1 of Nannospalax galili. Lineage (NCBI taxonomy): Eukaryota > Metazoa > Chordata > Mammalia > Rodentia > Spalacidae > Nannospalax > Nannospalax galili. The sequence goes on along the minus strand of NW_008337764.1, from coordinate 249,243 downwards.
GATTTGCCATTTTAGCTTTTTCTAAGTGTACATTCTGTGACACTACCTCTGTTAACATTCAGCCATGGCCATTATCCATCTTCAGAGCCTTTTCTTCTTAAATTCTGAAACCATTGATTACTAATTGGTACCTCTTGCCCTCGGTCCCCTTCCTTAGCATCTGGCAACCATCATTCATTAATTTACTCCCCTCTCTCCTTTCTTTTCTTTCTTTCTCTCTTCCTTCTCTTTTCTTCCTTTCCTTCTTTCATTTCTTTGGTGAAACAGGGTCTTACGTAGCCCAGGCTGGCCTTGACCTCACTGCATAGCCTAGGTTGGAGTGCTGGGATTACAGAACTGTGCCAGCACACCTAGCTTCTTTGTTTTTTCCTTAGGAATCTGAATACTCTAGGTACCTCATCTAAGTACAGTTACATATGCGTGCTTTTATGAGTGGCTTATTTTATTTAGCGTAATGTCTTCAAGCTCTACCCATATTATAGCATGTATCAGAACTTCCTCTCTTTTTAAGGATTAATACTAATCATTTGTGTGCATATAACCATACATTTTGTTTTTCTCTCTCCATGGACACTTGGGTTACTGCCACTTTTTGGCTGTTGTGATGAATACTGTTAAGACTGTGGGAGCAAAGATGCATCTGTTCAAGTTGTTTTGGTTACACAACCAGTAGTAAGACTGCTGGATCACACGATAGTTCGATGTTGCATTTTTTTTTGAGAACTCACCATCTCGTCTTTCATCCTAGCAGAACCATTTTGCATTCCTGCCAACAATGCAGAAGGGTTCCAGTGTCCTTACATCTTTATCAACACTGTATATTCTCAGTTTTTAAAAAGTTTGTTTAGATATAAGCCAGGTGTGAGTGTATATACCTGTGATTGCAGCACTGGGAGGCTGAGACAGGAGAATAACAAGTTTGAGACCAGCCTGAGTTGTGTAGTAAGTTCCAGGCTAAGCAAAGCTGCATAGTAAAACCCTTTCTTAGAAGTCAGATCAGGGCCAGCAGGATGGCTCAGTGGGTGGAGGCGACTACTGCCAAGCCTGACAGTATGAGTTCAGTCCCCAGGACACAGATGGTGAAAGGGGAGTACCAAGTCCTATGGGTCCTCCTCTAACTCCATATGCATGCCATGGTATTTGGGCACAGACACACACACATTAAATAAATAAACATAGGAGGCTGGAGAGATGGCTCAGCAGTTAAGAACACTGACTGTTCTTGCAGAGGACCTGGGTTCAAATCCCAGCACCCACATGGCAGCTAGCAGCTGTCTGTAACTCCAGTTCCAGGGGATTCAACAGCCTCTTCTGTCCTTTGAAGGCATTGCACGACACAGGTGCACTTATCTACACACAGGCAATACACACATACACATAAAACAAAAATAATAAATAATTTTTTAAAAATTCCCTTTAAAAAATAATAAATAAACATAGTAAAAAAAAGTTAAAAATTAAGCTGGGCATGGTGGCGCACACCTTTAATCTCAGTATTCAGGAGACAGAGGCAAGTGGATCTCTGTAGTTAGAGGCCAGTCTGGTCTGCATAGCAAGTAACAGGCCAGCCAGAGCTACGTAGTGAGAACCTGTCTCAAAAAAATAAATAAATAAATAAAACAAAACAAAAAAACCCACTAAAAATCAAGTCAATAAGCGAGGCATGATGATGCAAACCTGAAATCCAGCATTGGAAGGCGGAGAGATGGGAGAATCTGGAGTTCAAGGCTATTTTTGACTACATGGAGAGTTGGAGGCCAGCCCAAGATACATGAGACCCTGTTTTGATAACACAAAAACATAAAAAATTAAATCTAAACTAAATGGAGTGGAGACATGGTTCAGTAGTTAAGAGTGCTTGCTGTTCTGTTCTCCAAAAGAACCTGAGTTCAATTCCCAGCAGCCCTGTCCAGTGACTCACAACTGCCTATAACTTGAGCTCCAGTGATCCTACACCCTCTCTTGGCCTCCACAGGCACCTGCACACATATGGCATACACACACGCAGACACACACACACACCCAAATTTTAAAAAATAAAATTGAAAAACAAAATAAGCCTTAAAAAGGCCAAACTAAATAGATCTAAATAAACATATTTTTGGCCCAGTGAGATGCCCAGCTGGTCAAGGCATCTGCCACCAAGCTTGACAACCTAAGCTTGATCCCCAGATCTGATTTCACCTGGTGAAACAAGAAGCCAACTCCCATAGGTTGTCCTCTGACATCTACATGTACACCATGTCACATGCACATACACATATGGTAAAGAAAGAAAATGTTGGGGTGGCTGGAGATGACTCAGCAGTTAAGAGCACTGGCTGCTCTTGCAGAGACCCAGGTTCAGTTCTCAGCATCCTACGGTGGCTCACAGCTGTCTGTAACTCCAGTTCGAGGGAATCTGGTGCCCTCTTCTGACCTCTGAGGCATTGCACAACATGGGTGCACTTATATACATGTAGGTAATACACTCATAAACATTAACTAAAAATAATAGAATATTTTTTAAAAAGAAAGTTAATAATAATTGAGAATAAATAAAGAACATGTTTTGGAGATAGTCTCAGGGGTCCCAGACTGACCTTCAACTCTCTAGGCGGCTGAGAACGACCTTGAATTTTTTCTGGTGTTAACCTTCCAAGCACTAGGGTTATAGGCAGGTACCATCACGCTGGTTTTTTTTGTGGTGTCATGTTAGGCAAGCATTTTACCAACTGAACTACATCTCTGGCTCCTAAACAATGTATTTTTATAGTAACTTGGGATATATTTGAAAATTGAAAGCATAAATTAAAAGAAAAATATTTGTATTTCTCTTTTTTAAAAATTAAATTTCATGCCAGGCTTGGTGACACACACCAGCATTTGGGAGGCACAGGCAGTCAGATCTCTGTGAGCAAGCTCCAGGGCAGCCAAAGCTACAACACACGAAAATTTAAATTTCATTCTTAGATAGCAACAATAACCAATCACCTGTGTGTGTTGTTTAGGCATAGTAAACCATTTCAAATCTTGCAGTCACCATTGGATTCTACCTCTCTGAGCGCTCATTTTTGCTACTCCATGCTTTTTTTTTTTTAATGACACCGTGAGTTTCATTAGAGTTGTTTCAGGAGCTTGGGTGAGAGGTTATTTATAGGAATGTGGCATACACCTCTGAAGAAATGCCTTTCCTCTAAGCAACCGTTTCCTGTGGCTCTATCTGCTTACATGCTTTATGACAAGATGTTTACAGGCCCAATCTTTCAGCACTTTTCTTGTTTTATGTTTTGTTTTGGGGGGGGGTTGTTTTATTTTTTTATTTTTATTTTTTTTTCAAATGGGTCTTCCTGTAGCCCCAGCTAGCCTAGAACTCACTATGTAGACCAGGCTGGCCTTGATCTTACAGGGATCTGCCTGCCTCTGCCTCCCAAGTGCTGTGATTAAAGGCCTGCGCCACCACACCGGGCTATTCAGTGCTTTTCGTCACTGCAGTTGCCATATCTCAGGATGGCAAAGATATGAAGATGTGGAACAGTCTGTAGTGGTCCGATGCAGGCACTGAATTACCTTCACCTTGCAATTCCTGTATTATTCCCGTGCTGAGTGTTGCTGTATTTCCCTTAAAATCTATTTTGTGGTAAATTGTTACTTTTGTACTGGTGTATAGCCACATGTGACTTGTGTTCATGTAGTGGCTTAACTGATGTCTATGTGTTAGACACTGTGCCAGATCCTGAGTTTGCAAAATGACAAAATACCACAGAGCTTATAGTCCAATGGGAATCTATAAACTGTATCATTTATCATTTAAAAAGTGATGTATATAGTTAGAAACTGTGACAGAAACAGCAGTGAAGTAAAAGACGGGGCTTGCTAGACAAGGAAGCAACAGTGCTTTTTGTTTTGTTTTGTTTTTGGTCTTTTTGAGACAGGGTCTCCCTGTAGCCCCAGCTAGCCTGAACTCCCATTGTAGACCAGGTTGGCCTGGAACTCACAGAGATCTGCCTGCCTCTGCCTCCCGAATGCTGGGACTAAAGGCATGTGCCACCACGCCTGGCCAACAGTACTTATTTTTTGATTAGGAGTAATGTTGAGCTGGGATGCAGATGATAGAGAAGAGCTTGCTAGGAAGTTTAAGAACATGGTATCATATAGGGGTAGCAAACTGTGTGGAGGTGTTGAACTGGGAAGAGGGCTGGCAAGTTTGTGCTGTTGAAAGAAACCCAGTATGGTTGGAGGAAAGATGCAAAATAGGGTTGGAGGAATAGGCAGAGACCAGACCAAATAGCACCTTGTAGACTCAAGTGAGGAGTTTGGATTTGGGTTTTGTTGTTGTTGTTTTGTTTTATGTGGGACTTTGTTTTTTGAGGCATGGCCTTCCATAGCCAAGGTTGGCCTCAAGTTCCTGATCCTCCTACTTCTGAGTACTGACTACATGTGGGCACCACAATGCCAAGCTAGGAGTTTGAGGTTTTTTGTTTGTTTGTTGTTTTGTTTAAACATAGTACAAGCTCTTAAGAGAATTTTTTTTGTTGTAGGGTTATGGATCAGACCCCAGTCCTTACCCCCTTTCTTACCTAGGAATCCTTCATTACCTAGAGATTCCATACTTCCTAGTAAGTGCTCTACCGTGAAGGTACATTTCTCAGCTGTGCATTTCAGAGTTCTAAGCACTTATAGGTTGATCAGATTTTAAAAGATCTCCCTTGAAGGAAGCAAAGGTTAAAATAGGATCCAAACTGTAAGAATTCCAGGTCAGGGGAATGGTAGCTTGGACTACAGTAGAGACTAGAGAGAGGAAGGGGAACAGAGGATGTTCAGATACATTTTCTTGGTACTTCACTTTGGGATGAATTGTGTATTTGAAAAAGGGAGGAAGAAGTATCAATACCTTGGTTGTTTATTCATTTGAGGACAGAGTCTCCTGTAGCTCAGCCTGACCTTGAGCTTGCTATGTAGCTAAGGATGACCTCTTGAACTCCTGTTGCTACACCCCAAGTGCTAGGATTGTAGATGTATTTCACCATGCCTGGCTTATACACTGCTGGGTGTGGAACCCAGGGCTTTGTGTACGCTTGGCAAACACTCTACTAACTGAGCTACATTCCCATCCCAACACTTTGGCTTTTTGTTTGCTTGGTTTTAGTTTTCATTTTTTTAGACAGAATCTTACTCTGTATCTCAGGCTGGCCTTGAACTCACAATCAGCCTTCCAAGTCCTAAAATTACAGATATTTTAATATCTTGGGTTTTTTATACCATTTAATGTATTGTGGAAGCCAGGATAGACAAAAGTTGCAAGGGGTGAAGAGGCAGGGTCACTTTTTAAAACAATTTTTATTTTGTTTTGAGTGTTTTGCCTGCATGTGTGTAAATGCGCCATGTGCGTGCAGTTCCAAAGTGTTGAGCCACTTTTATACACACTAGAAATGAGACGAGTTAATGACTCTCCTGTGCTCTCTTATTCCTGACTTTCTCTCTTGTCAATTGATTCTAGACAAAGAGCCATCACTACAGGATGGGAAAGCCTAAGACTTCTACTTTCTAGTAAATAGTGCTTCCCTTTTATCATCTCTGCCTTGCTTTCCTAGATCTCATTTGAAAACGGCCTAGGGATGAGCTTTGAGTGACCTTGGGATTTGCCCAACTCTGTATAAGCCTTTTCTTGTTTAATTTTTTTTTTATTTATTATTTTTATTTTATGTGTATATGTGTATTGCCTGCATGTAGGTAAGTGCACCCGTGTCGTGCATGCAATACCCTCAGAGGTCAGAAGAGGCTGTCGGATCCCCTGGGACTGGAGTTATGGACAGTTGTTAGCTGCCATGTGGGTGCTGGGGTTCAAACCCAGGTCTTCTGCAAGAGCAAGTGTTCTTAACCGCTGCACCATCTCTCCAGCTCCATGTATAAGCCTTTTTTTGCTGTTATCTTCAGCTACGCAGAAGCTGTTGTGAAGCTGAAGAATGTTTTCTAAGAAACTACACCAGTCAATAAGCCTGTGCAAAAGAGTGTCATGTAGGGTATACATTTCTGAAGTGTTACCTGGAATTGAACCTGCTGTGGAATTCTTTTAGAACTAGGGTTTCCCTTTTCACTTAAATCTATTTGTTTTTTTAACAATACATTTATTTGGCAACAATGATACATTTAGTCCTAACTTGTTTTTCCAAGGTATCCCACATTTTCAATGCAAAGTAAGTCCTTAAATGGCCAATGACTACATGTTATTCCTTGAGTGACTGTTACCTTACTGAGAGAGCTGAATTTCAAAGTATGTTTTTTGTTGTTTGACTATTCCTATATGCTGCAGTTCTTTGTAAGTATGGCTGTGTTTTAGTTTTTAAATAAGAATTTTGGCTATTCTGTGGCAGGAGAGATGACTCAGCAGTTAAGAGCACTTGCTGCTCTTACAAAGGACCAGATTCAGTTTCCAACACTCACATGGGGACTCCAACTGTCTGGAACTCCAGTTCCGGGGATTTGATGCCTCTTCAGGCACCTATAGATACCAGGCATGCACATGTACATACAGACAAACAGGCACACATACATCTATATAAATAAAAATAAATAAAATCGAATTAAATTTTTAAAAAATATTTTATTATTTTTATTTTATGTTATATGAGTGTATTGCCTGCATGTATGTGAGCACCTGTGTTGTGCAATGCCACGGAGGTCAGAAGAGAGCTTTGGATGCCCCCGGAACTGGAGTTAAGGATGATTCATAGCTGCTATGTGGGTGCTGGGAATCAAACCTGGGTCCTCTGCAAGAGTAGTCAGTGCTCTTAACCACTGAGCCATCTCTCCAGCCCTTAAATCAAATTAAAATTTTAACTATTTAAATAATAGAATGTGAAGATTATTAGAAGTGTCTTTAAGATAATCATAATTTTGAAATTTTTGAGAATGTCTGAGAATACTGATTTATTGTCCCTGACATCAAGGAGCCACATACCAGGAATTTGAAAACACTGAGAAATTTGCTTTTTTTCTTTTTTCCACTGTGTTATAATTCACTTAAATCTTTTAAGAATTTCCTCCCTAATTAATCTATTGCAGTGATCTAGAGTCCCGCAGGGATGTGAAGAGAGAGGAAGGAGAGGCCTTTGCTCGGGAGCATGGACTTATATTCATGGAAACTTCAGCCAAAACAGCCTGCAACGTTGAAGAGGTACTGTTTGGGAAAAAGTGGAGGAGCTGCAGAGATTGCATTATTGTTCTTCTGTCATTCAGAATCCTTTTCTCCAAGGGACGTGGGCAGAGAAAGAATGCCTTGTGGCTTAGTTGGGAACCTAACAGGAACTGCCTTCATTACTAGGCCTGGCATTGACTGTATCTCCACTAACTAATGGAGAAGAGAATCTGCCTTATTTGGAGTGTGTAATCCTAGGATTCCTGATATCTTGGATCAGTACCAGAATGCTAATAATCATCTTTTTTTCCTTTGAAAACTATATTCAATATAGTTTTTATATATATAAAATTTTATTGTTGTAGTTTTGTTTATTCAGACAAGGTCTTGCTATGTAGCCCAAATCAGCTTGGAACTTGCTGTATAGCTCAAACTGGCACCAAATTTGCCATTCTCCTGCTTCAGCCTCTGGAGTTCTGGGGTTACAGGTGTGAACCACCATATCCAGCTCTGTTCAATGGATTTTAGAGGGACATTTGTGGGAATTGCTATGTTACTGCCTCTACTGAATTGTCTTAGGTTTTATTCATTCAGTCATTCATTCAGCTAATTAGTTGGCTAGCTAGTTGTTGGTTCTTTTGAGGTTTTGAGGTTGGCTGGCCTGGAGCTCACTGTGTAGACCAGACTAGCTTCAACCTTGCTATGATCTTATCTTTTCCTCCCAAGTCTTGGGATTACAACTGTAAACCACCACACCCAGCTTCTTAATTCACCTTAGAAATCCAAATAAGACTTGTATTTCTCTCATTTATCTTCTTAAATTTAAGACTGATAAATGATTTTTGTCTCCTCAGGCCTTCATTAACACAGCCAAAGAAATATATAGGAAGATCCAGCAGGGTTTATTTGATGTTCACAATGAGGTGAGAAAGGGTTGGGGTTGGGACTGACGGCTTAGTTCTGTTCTGAGCAGGAGTAGAAACTGCCTGATATCACACTAATTACATTTCAAGCTTTTTCTTTGGTTTTCTTTTATCTTTTAAATGTAAGCATCTAAAAACCTGTCATTTTCTGTTTGTCTTCAAGTCTGAGACCTAGAATGCTTATATGAGAGATATATAATTCTTAATTGCTTAAGAGGGCAAACTCTGGGACAAAACAAAAAAAGAATTCTATGCTAATATTTTGTTTCTCTTTTAAAATTTTTTTGGTATATATATTTATATGGTGCATATTTATGCATGTGTTGGGGCACAAGTGTGTGGGCACACATGCTTGTGTGGGCATGCTTGTGGAAGCCTGAGGTCGATGGCAGGTATTGTCCTTCCCCACTGTCCACCTCATGTATTGAGGCAGGCTCTCTCAGTGAACACGGAGCTTACCATTTGTCTAGTCTGACCAGTAGACTTGCTCCAGGGATTCCCTATCTCTGCCGCCCAAGAGTACAGGCAGACTGCCATACCCATCTAGTTTTTCTATAGGCTCTAGGGATCCAGACAACTGTCCTCATGCTTGCCCAGATGCCTGCTGAGGCATCTGCCTAGCCCCTCACTTCTCCTGTTCTTGCCTAATCGCATCCTAACTCTGTGTATAGCTATGAAATTTAAATATAACAGTGCACTACAACAATTCGCACAAACCTCCTAGCCGGCTCTGCTCCTCGTATCATGACTAGTTATCTCATCCTCACCTGTCATATCTTATTATTTGACAGTGGTCTGGCTAGAGAACATGTTTACTTGCCAAAGTCGTATCTTTTTTAGAACGTAATTAAAGTTTCTCTTTTATCCCTCTTCTTTCTCCTGTTCACTCACTTTAGCACTGAGGTGGGAATTATTGCCTTTTTTCTTTTTCAGGCAAATGGCATCAAGATTGGGCCTCAGCAGTCAATTCCAACGTCAGTGGGACCCAACACCTCTCAGCGGAATTCTTGTGACATAGGGTCTGACTCTGGCTGCTGCTGAACGTCTGGCCTGAACTCTGTTTTCCCCTCTCCTGGAACAGCTTCAGATCAGTCAGCTTAAAGAAAGAGGTCTTACTCACTTTGGCTGAGAGCAGCCTCTTTTCAGTGTGTGATGTTTCACCCTTCCACTTAAGAGACCAGGAGAGAATTGGGCCCTTACTGGCCTCCTCTAGGGACATGAGCATTCCGTATAGAGTAGGGCTATTTTCATCCTCACTTTAATTTCTACAATGTTAGGGTCAAAGTTGATTGTCACAGTAATTAAAAAATAAACAACTTCCTGAGTACCTACATCTGTTTGCCAGGCATGGTGGCACATACTCATAATTCTAGCACTCAGGAGGTTTCTGCAGGAGGATTGCCATATTGCCATGAGTTTAAAGCCAGCCTTGGGTTACATAAGGATTACCAGGCCATCCATGGTTACATAGTAAGATCCCGTCTCAAAAAAGCAAAGGGAGAAAAACTTTTAAAGGAATATGTATCTGTTCCTCACCTAGTTGTGTAGCAGCCAGGGTGAAGGACATTGTGATTGAACACTTCAGATTACCAGAATCTGGCCTTTGGATGATAGATGTGAACCTAGTCAAATCTTTAAGTTTTTTATTTCCTTATCTTGGAAAGTCTGTCACTACCAGAGTTCTTGGAGAAGGCAGTTCCCTCCCCTTACTCAAGGAGGCTCTGTGTCTTTGTACTTTCTCATTGCTAGTTTCATTTTATTTCACGTGTGCGTGTGTCCATGCGTGTGTTTGTGTTCACGTATTAAACTTAAATTTAGGTATTGTTCCTCGGGAGCCCACCACTTTGTTTTCTAAGATAGTCTCTTTCTGGGACCTGGGACTTGCTGATTAGGTCAGGCTGTCTGGCCTCCCTTGTTGCTGGTTCCTAATTCTTAACTACAAAACTCTTGAGAGAAATGGAGTTGGTCCTGGACCTGTGGTCATATATTCCTACCTAAGAAGAAAACATTAATTTTTAATTTTGTTTAGGGGACCAATTCTAACATTACATTATTTTCCACCAAATTGACCTCGACTTTATCTCAACTGTTTCTCTCTCTCTCTCTCTCTCTCTCTCTCTCTCTCTCAGTATTGGGTGATTGAACCTAGGTTCATGTAAGTGTTCTACCACTGAGCTATACCCTCAAGAGCCTTTTCTTTAACTTTTCATTTTGAGACAAGTTGCCCAGACTAGCCTTGAACTTGCTATGTAGTCCAAGTGGGTCTTGAACTTGTTATCCTACAATCCTACAGCCTTCCAAGTAGCTGGACACACTCCCTTCTTAACCACATCTGTTTGACTTTGTCCTTTAATCAAGCTAATTGGCTTGTTGAGGATGACATTTCTACTTCTGTACATTGGCACGGGCTCTGCACTCTACTAATTATAGTAAAAGTTCAACATTATTTCCTTCTTAAAATCTTCAGTGACTGACCAGGGAGTTCTAAGCAGTTATTAACATAGTGCCCCTAGCATTCCTATCTTGGTTATTCATATGTATATTTATTTATATGTGTTTCACTATGTAAAGGTGTTTGTGGTGATTTTACGTGTGGGATCTGTCTCATGTAGGATGTAAGCTCTGTGAGAGCAGGATTCTTGTCATCCCTTATTATAAGCCAGTTCATCTGCCAGTCTTTTACTGTGCCTAGTACAACTCATTCTGCGATTGTGCATTTGAGTGACATGCTAAAACTTCAGGCTTACTTTAGACTGTAGAAGAAATGAAAGCCTTAGAGTCCTCTCTTTATAATCATCTCAGTCTTTCCCCTTTACTTATATGTTTTCTGTTGCTCTTCTCTCCTGCCTTGAACTTACTGCCTCCATTCTCTGCAGCATACAGTAAGAATGCTTGTTCCGAACAGGGAGCAGGTATTTCTCCAGCCCTCTTAGAGCATATGATGCTATTGTGGCCCAGTTTGCCTTTGTTCACTTATCATTCCGCCTTCTGGGTCAGTTGCTATCTTCTTCACTTGTCTAATTTATTTTTTTCCACAGCACTGAGTTCTCACTGAATTTTCTAATTTTTATTGTTAATGATTGTTTCATTATTAAATATATGCATGTATCCAAGCTGCTTCTATTCCATGTGTCATTTCTGATTATACCCTAAATGTAAGTAGATACTCTCCTAGGGTATTATATCAAAGTTGCCTCCTTGGGATTTGCTTTATACTGAATTCTGCCTTTAGTAGTAGTGGTAATAGTTAACACTGCACCACAGGAGATTAGAAGACATTTGGGCAGTTGCTTTGATTTTGTGTGTGTGTGTGTGTGTGTGTGTTTAATCTTACCTCATTCCAAAAAGGATTAGAGGTTGTTGAATTTAAATTTAGCCCGTTCCCTCACCAAGTACGATTAAATGAAGTATATACTTTAGGCCTGCCTGCCTTCCCTCTTCCTTCCCTTCCCTCTTCCTTCCTTCCTTCCTTCCTTCCTTCCTTCCTTCCTTCCTTCCCTCCTTCCTTCCTTCCTTCACTATGTAGCCCAGGCTAGCCTAGAACTTCTGATCCTTCTGCCTTAGTTTCCTGAGTATTGAGTGTGCCAGCACACCCAGCAAATGTTATAGTTTCTGTACCAAGGGTTTTTATTTGTTTTACTAAAATTTTGTTTAGCAATTCAGAAGCGTTAGCGCACTGGTTAAAGAGCACTGTGCCTACAGCTGCTGTTTTTGGAGTCATGAAAGGAAACTTTTTGATATTTTTGGATCACTTTGTTAAAATGTCTAATTCCCACACCCAATTCTATTATGTTTTATAACTTTCTGTACTGGATATTTTGCCAGTTTTAAAGGAAAACAAATGTATATATAAATTCAGGACCTGTGTTCTGAGTCAACTGGTCATGAAGAAATAGAGAAACAGATCTCCCGCCTCCATATGGCTAATGGTACTTATGAGACAGTCTGGGTGTCAACTGGTTTTTGAATTCAAGAACACTGGAATCATACAGTTTATAGCAAGAGATCAGTGCAATTAGCAGGAATTACTGGATCAGGCATTTCAAGCCCTTCTCTGATGGCTGTGGTGGCAACTCTGTTGGTAGCTCTTTATTGTGTACCAGAAACAACTAGAAGTAATGGGCTCTCATAGACACCCTTAATAATTAAGATTGTATCTGTCTGCATTTACAGATGACCACATTGTTCTGATAAATCTTAATACCTCAAATTTGATATAATGGTAGCTGTAGCTAGGAGATAATTTGACCAACAGATTTTGTTAAATATAAAGGAAAAATTATTGATCAAGTCTTATTTCTGATAAAATATTGATACATAATTTCTTAAATTATGTCTGAGCTCCTGCCATGAATGACCATGCAGTGCTGTTACTGCTTGGGAAAAATCCTTTCACAATCTGAAAGACTCCATGAGTTTTGAAAAACAAAATTTAATTGGGCCGGGTATGGTGGTGCATGCCTTTAATCCCAGCACTCAAGAGGCAGAGGCAGGGAGGGCGGGTATCTCTGTGCTTTCAAGGCCATTCTGGTTTACATAGTGAGTTCCAGGTCAGCTGGGGCTACAGGGAGACATAAAAAATTATTTTATGTATGAGTGTATTGCCTGCACCCGTGCACCCGTGTCGTGCAATGCTGCGGAGGTCAGAAGAGGGCTTCGGATTCCCCTGGAACTGGAGTTAAGGACGGTTCGTAGCTGCCATGTGGGTGTTGGGAATCGAGCCCGGGTCCTCTGCAAGAGCAGCCAGCGTGCCCAACCGCTGAGCCATGTCTCCAGCCCCAATTTTTAAATTTTTATTTATTTATTTTGGTCTTTTTGAGATAGGGTCTCCCTGTAGACCCAGCTGACTTGAACCTCTCTATGTAGACCTGGCTGGCCTCAATCCCACAGAGGTCCGCCTGCCTCTGCCTTCCACGTGCTGGGATTAAAGCCATGCACCACCACACCTAGTTTAAGGCCTTTTTTAAAAAATTGAATTATTCCATCACTCCTCTTAACTGAATCAGTATTTTGTGCAGCTAAAATCAGAGCACATTGAAGAGCGCAGAATGGCTACATAACCTGTGCTGGTGTCGTATATGATGGATTGCTCTAGGTGCTGGCCATATGAACGTGTCGTTCGAAAAACTGATTTTTGCTACTTTGATAAAAGCCATTACTCTACAGTTAAGTGAAAGGGTAGTGGTGCTTGCCTCCCACCACTGCTCAGCATTATCCCAGAGTTCGTTCTGGCAGAGAGGTATTCTGGCTATGAAGGGGTAATGTGTTTGGGGCTGGACCAAAACAGAAGGCCAGAACTCCAAAAAGGGCCTCAGATCCCGTGTCCCGCTGCAGCAGCTGTCCGACCAAGATGGCGTCCCAGAAACAGGTGGCGAGTGTGGCTGTGCTGTAGAGTGCCCCCAGCGGCTGGGGTCGGAGAGGCCGGTGTGCAGCTGAGCCCCCGCAGGTTTTCTTTTCCATCAGGCACATCTGCGGTTGCCTACGTGCCCTCCCGGCTCTCAGGCCCGCCCACTCTGCAGAGACTTCCTGGATGATGCGCCCGCCGCCCGCCGCTCAGGCCCGGCTCCGGGCCCTCCATTGGTGGCTGGTGGAGGTGGGCGGGCCCGCGGAGCTTGGACTACTAGCAAGCTCGCTTGAGGCGAGGGCTGGCCATGCTCCGCCGGAAGGAGCCTTGTTCTCCGAAACGGTGAGTTGAAGCCGCCGGGGAGGGAGCCCGGGACGTGCTCAGGTAGGCTTCCCTTCTCGCCGCCCCGGTGCTGTTCCTCTACGCGTCCCGGGAGCGCAGCCCCAGCGAGGGCCAGGAGCTCGGCCTTCTCCCTCCACCATGCCGGTCGGGTCGAGAGCGATCAGGTGCGGGTGATGCTCTGGACTGAACCATTCTCCTTTGTGAGAGGCGGGCGGAGGACGGTGCGGGCGCCGGTCCGGCGGAGGGCCGAGCCGCGAGGGAGCTGCCGGGGCCTGGTGCAGTTTTCGGAGCTTGTCAGTGCATGTTGGGTGTGGCGTCCATTGCAGGCAGCGCCTTGTTCTCCTTCCCCCTCCGGAGGAAGGAGAACTCCCCTGCTCCATTTGGTTACTCCATACTTTGGACTCAGAAGTGTGAGATTAGGGCTTCTTTATTTGGTTGGATTTCTCCCTTCCTCCCCCCTTTTCTGTATTTTCGTACAAACGGGTAGAAAGCACAGGGTGAGCGCGTACAGATTTGTCAATACTCAGGTATAATTTCTGTAAGGCAGTTGCAGAGTGTTTAGAGATGGTGGGAAGAGGTCTCGAGTCTTGCATCTCCCCCTGACAGGTCTGCAGAGCTCCTATTTTCTGTTACGTGATATAAACTTCACTGGTAGAGGACCTCCCCCCCACCCCGCCAGCCAATGCAGTTTCTTTATTTACCTATGTCTGGTGTCAGAGAATTTCCTTGCCATTGGGCCGGCTGTGCATGTGCCCCCTCCTTTTTTAAGAGGCAGTCCTGAAGTGGTAAAGACTTAGTCTTTGCAATGAGTGAGCTAGAAGTTGGCGATTTAACACTATCTAATTCCTTTAAAGAGTAGATACAATGTAACATCCCAGACAGTCGAGGGAGCTACATTATGCATCAGAGTGCACTCATGGATCTGTTCCTTAACTCACTCAGGAGTTCTCTCAAGGATTATCCTGGTGGCCGCTGAGCCCCCCTTTGAGCACATCACATGTTAGAAAGTGGGCCTGTGATTTGGATGTCTTCTTAGTCACAAAATGTCTTCTGCCTGGAAATTTCTCGTTATGGTCCTCTAACGGTTCCACAACAAGTTGTAGTCAATTTCATATGGTCAGAAGTGGGAAACTTCCTTTTTGTTTGGGGGGACGGGACGAAATAGGAGATCTAACAAACAACCTGTTTTTTGTTTTATTAATTTATTTCAGTAGCCTCATGTAGTTGGCCTCCAACTCACAATGTGGTGCAGAAGGACTCTGAAGTCCTGATCCTTCTGCCTCTACCTCCCAAGTGCTTGGATTATGGGCATAAGCTACCACCCCAGGTTTAAAAGTAGGAAACATCTGAACTGTTTTAGAAGAATTTCAACTCTTAAAAAAAGTTATAATAAGCAACATATTCTACTTAAGAAGACCTTTTGCAAACTGGAGGGGTGGCTCCGTGGTTAAGATCACTGACAAATGACCTGGGTTTGGAACCCAGCAACCACATGGCATCTAACAACTGTATGTAACTCCAGTTCCAGGACATCTGATGCCCTCTTTTGATACACATAGCCCACATACATACAGGCAGGCAAAACACTTATACACAGAAAATAAAAATATGTGATCTTAAAAAGAAAACCTGTTTCAAGAGTGATATGCCAGAAGGTCTACCAAGCATGGCCAGAGAGACTGTGAGGGTGTGCGCGCACGTGTGTGTGTGTGTGTGTGTGTGTGTGTGTGTGTGTGTGGTGAAGACAGGCTGTGGGGGGAGGGCAGCTGGGGTAGCCTGTGCCTATCATGTACAAGACCCTTAGCATATGCTTCCCCTACACACACCAAATAAGAGGAGAGAGAGAGGAGCTTGAAGAAGGTTAAAACCAATAGCAAAGGAGTAGGAATAAGGGATTTGGCAGAGGAATGTATGGAGGCTAGCACAGGTCATGCCTATGCCTTCTTGTGTTTGAGCAGTCATATGCATCTGGTCTTTTGATTTGTCAGTTCTCAAACTGGCAAAATCCTTTTAGCTAGAGATGGAGGTTGTATCTGCTAAGCTGATTTTGAACTGTCAGGAAACCTAAACCTTGTATTTATAAGAACAGCCTTCTGTGTAGCACTCCTCTATAAAAAGCAATTGCACCCACCCACTGGTGCAGAATTTTGGTTGCAATAGGAAAAAAAAAAAAGATATTTTATGTGAAGAACTAAGTTTCTATTAGGTAGTGGAGGGTAAGGAGGGAATTCTTTAAAAGAAGCCTTTAGGTACATCTCCTTTAAAAGGGGAACTACTGGGCTGGAGAGATGTCTCAGCGGTTAAGAACACTGGGTGTTCTTGCAGAAGACCCGGGTTCGAATCCCAGCACCCACATGGCAGCTAACAACTGTGTGTAACTCCAGTTCCAGGGGATCTGACAGCCTCTTCTGTCCTCCTAGGGCATTGCACAACACAGGTGCACTTATCTACATGCAGGCAACACACACATATAAATAAAATATTTCTTTTTAAAAAGGGAACTACTTTAAGCAGTGCTACCACCAAAAGACCACCGAAGATTAATTTGTAGATGCCAAAACAACTCACTGGCAGTAAGAATAAGATAGATAGTGTTTTTACCCGTGGAAGAGCTACAACATTCAGGTGCATGTTAGATGGCTTTAGTAAAATTATGTATCCACAGCTATCTTTCATGAGCTTAAACTCAGCTTAATATTTGTGAAATAAGCAAAAACAACAAATGTTTTCCTGGAGCTTCTGGCCCCACCAGAAGTCACTGTACTATGCTTGTCATTAATTAGTCTCTGATCTGCAAGAGTGACCCCAGCACTACTGTGATCATTCTGGTACTGACTGTTTTCTCTTCAGCACCTGATTCATTGATAGGCTGTCATGTTTCCTTTGTCACTCAGTTTCTCTTTTATCTCCCCCTCTTTAACGAATTTGATATTTTTTTGTTTCACAAAGTTGGTGATCTTCCTATTATGATTTTGTTCACTTTTTTTTAATTCATTGGTGGTGTGTGGTTCCTTGGACACCTAGCACAGCTGTATTTTTATGTAACAAAGCTGCTGTATGAGCTAACAGGTTTTTTTTTTTCTATTTCCTAAAAGTCTATTTAATTACTGCATTACAAACTTTGTCCTGGATCCCCCCACCCCTTTTATGAAGTTTATATTTAAGTTACAGAGTATGTTAGTCTCTGAGGTTCCTCCCACTCTCCCCTTCTCTGAGACAGTTTCCTGTGGCTCACTCAGGCTGGCCCTGAACTCTTCTGTGTACTAGAGACTGCCTTTGAACTCCTAATCCATCCTCCTGACTGCCTCAAGTGCTGGCAAAACAGGTATGCACCACCACTCCCAGGCTTTTCTTTTTCTTATTTTTTTCTTTTTTATTATCTATCATCTTCTGTCCTTTGCCAGGATCACTGAATTATTGTTTAATGTCATTTGAAGCAAAATGATCAAGATATCTTTGTAACAAGACAATTTACAAACTAAAACACTGTTCACTAAAATCAGTAAAAAAGGGCCAGAGGTGATGGGACATGCTTTAATCCCAGCACCAGGAGGCAGGGGCGGCAGAGGTGACAGATGTGGGAGAGGCAGTCAGATCTCTGTGAGTTCAAGGCCGGCTTGGTTCAGGACTACACAGTAAGATATGCCTTGAAAAAGAAAAGAAAATCCGGTAGGAAGGACTAAGGATGTAACACTTGTCTAGAATGCACAAGGCCCTGATCTGCCATCTGCAGCACTACCAAAAACAAAACAAAAATTCAGTAAGTACAGATAGAAGTCAGCCCAGCACAGACCATTAGTTTACATTTGTCTTCTGCAGGAATACATACACAAGTATCACCAACAGTGGAAAAGTTTAGGGAACTTAGACAAAATTTTACCTCTTCAAACTCAGATCATCATTTCATTCTACTGAAATTACTTAATAATTTCCAGAATTGTGTTTTCCCCTGTATATAAGAACCTAAAACGTGATAGTGCTAAGCCTTTTGATAACGTTCCAGTAGTCTAATAAAATAATTCCATAATAACACCTTTTTGTTTTAAGAGTTTGTAACTTTTTTAAAGATTTTATTTATGTGTCTATATGTACATGCCTATGTGAGTGTATGTGTGCATGTGTGTGGGTGCTGTGCTCTTGTAGAGGCCAGATGAGGGCGCTGGAGTCACAGGCCTTTGCAGGATGCTTGTTAAGTGGGTACTGGAATTGAAACTCTGATGCTCACGATTAAGACATTGAACTATCTCTCCACGTTCCCGCCTTCCCCTGCTTTCTTATTTTTGAGGCAAGATATCACTCTGTAACCCAGGCTGGCCTGGAGCTCACTGTGTAGCCACGGCTGCTTTGGAATTTATAGCAGTCTTCCTGCCTCAGCATCCTGACCACTGGCATTAGAGGCATGAGCCACCATACTCAGTTTATAGCCTATAGTACTATGTCACTGATTTTCTGAGAAAGGTTATATAGTAACTAAATTGCTTTTTTCTTTTTTTTCTTTTTGATGTGTTAGGGATTGAACCCAGGGTCTTGCTCTACCAGTGAGCTGCACCCTCAGCCATAGTCTTTTGGGTTCTTTTTTCTTTTTAAGTGTGAGTGTTTTGCCTGCATGTATGTAAGTGCCCTATGTGCATGTAATGCCCAGGGAGGCCAGAAGAGGGTATCAGACCCCTTGGAACTGGAGTTATTGACAGTCGTTAGCCACCCATGTGGGTGCTGGGAACCGAATCCTGGGTCCTCTGCCGGAGTAGCCAGTGCTCTTAACCTCTGTAATTGAATTGTTAAGTTCATTTGAGAAGGCAGGCAGGCTATTCAATGATTATAAAGTCCTCAAGGTTTTTGAATCTGTCTCTTGCAGTCATTACAGAATTTCCTGCCTGTTGTTTGTTTGTTTGTTTGTAATTCCACTGCATAGTTTGAGAATGTACTGCAGACATCTTTGAGGATTATCCTCTGGGACTTGAGTATTTTTGGAAGTACTGTGTCCTACTAGTGATAAGATTCTTGGGTTGGTTCTTCCAGAAATTAGTGATTTCTGTAGTATGCCTATTTAGAGACCAGATCAACAGAATTTGGGGTGGAATATAATTTTTTTAGCTTTATATTTACCTAAGTTAACTGCATGCATGGGAAGCTTTTTCAATTTCTTTATTTTGTTTCTATTTTTGAGTAGTGCTATGGGTATAGGACCTAGAACTTGCACATGCTAGGCAATAAGTGACCTGTATTCCCTATTCCTGGATTTTCATTCTTTTTTTTTTTTTTTTTTTTGGTGGTTTTTTGTTTTGTTTTGTTTTTGTTTTTGTTTTTATTTTTTTAACAAAGAGTAACAAAATACATAAAAACTGACCTTTCAGTGTTTTGTTCATTTTTTTCTCTTCTGTACTAATCCTTTTTTTAAAAAAGTGGCGCACACCTGTAGTCCCAGCACTTGGGAGGCAGAGGCAGGTGGATCTCTGTGAGTTCAAGGCCAGCCTGGTCTACATAGTGAGTTCCAGGACAGCTGGGGCTACAGGGAGACCCTGTCTCAAAAAGACCAAAAAAAAAAGTTTTATCTTATTTTAAATTATGTGTATATGTGTGTGGCTATGTCAGGAGAGTGCACATCCCATGGAGGCCCAAGGCATCAGATCCCCTTTGAGATGGAGTTATAGGTGGTTGTGAACCATCTGATGTGGGTGCTGGGAACCAAACCCAGGTCTTCTTTTTAATTTTTATGTATATGAGTGCTTTGTGTGCACATATGTAAATAAGCCCGTGCCATGCTGTGCCCATGAAAGTCAAAGGAAGGTGTTGAATTTCCCTAAACTGGAGTTATAGACAGTTGTTAGCTGCTGTGTGGGTGCTAGGAACCGAACCTGGGTCCTCTGCAAGAGCAGTTGTTGCTCCTCTTAACAGCTCAGCCATCTCTCCAGCCCCCTTAAACTTTTTTTTTTTTTTTTTTTTTTTTTTTTTTTTTTTTTTTTTTGTCTTTTTTGAGACAGGGTCACCCTGTAGCCCCAGCTGATTGACACTATGTAGACCAGGGTGGCCTATGTCTCACAGAGATCTGCCTGCCTCTGCCTCCCATGTGCTAGGATTAAGGGCATGCGCCCCCATGCCTGGCTATCTTTTTTTTTTTAAATCCCTTTGTCAGAGTGCATATATCAGGTCAGCTCTTACTTGTGTCTGGGTTCTATGTAATGCAGAACTTTTGCCTGTTTTCCAGATGTCTCCTGTTTGGAGCCTTTCTTAAGAATGAGGCATTAAATATGTGTATACAGGTTTTTAGAGGCAGCATAGTCAGTTGGGGACTTTCAAGTTACCACAAGCAGGTTTTGTGAAGTAGATGGAGCATTTATGAAATACACACTCCTGTGCACATGAAAAGGATGAGTTGAGTTGCTGGGCTGCTGCCCTACACTAGTGCTAGTGGAAGTCTGCTCCGTGCTTTAGGTCAGAGGGCCGCAGTGTACTAGCGTGTTAGCACTAGAGTCCCTTCATCCTGCCCTGTGCTCCTGCTATTCGAATGGAGAAACTGAATGTATATTTCAGTATCACACGTTCTGCTTGGCAGAGCAGCTCTGCTAAGTCTTTAATGAGTAATTTCATGTGAGGTAAGCTCTTAGTGGTACTGTTTAAGATACTGGATAGGGAATATATTCTTTCTTATTTGCCTACTGTGTGCCAAGCATTACATACTGTCTTTTACTCTTTAAATTACTTTGAAATGTATGAGATGTTACTTTCCAAGCATGTAGTTGAATTAAATAAACATTTATAGTTCTCTCTTAGGCTGAATAAATGTATGTAAAATGACTTAGTTAAAATAGGGAAGTCAGGATTGCATGAAGGTGGGCACCAGGATTGATACTTAGTGTATGTTGTTATTTATGTTGTTAGATGTCCAAAGATGGTAATACAAGGTAGATATATTGGCCAAGTTAGATTCCTTCTTGTAACAGACTATTTTATTTATTTATTTATTTTTTTGGTCTTTTTGAGACAGGGTCTCCCTATAGCCCCAGCTGTCCTGGAACTCACTATGTAGACCAGGCTGGCCTTGAACTCACAGAGATCCGCCCACCTCTGCCTCCCAAGTGCTGGGACTAAAGGCATGCGCCACCATGCCCAACTGAGACTATTGTTTTTAATTTTTGTTTTACTTATTATTATAAGTGTGTGATGTGTATATGTAGGCATGCATGTGCCATGGTATGTGTATAGAGCACAACTTTGTGGAGTCAGTTCTCTCCTTCCATCTGTAGATGTGTTCTAGGAATCCGGTTGACAGGCTTCTGTGATAATTGCTTTTTCTCTCCAGCCCTCAGTATATTTTTTTTCCCTTCCATCACCATGAACCACTGAAAAGTAGTTTCTTTAGATTCAACCACACTTTAACTTTAAGGGCAGTGATCCTTAAATATTGGACTCTTATTTTCTATCTTCAGACTTAGGCCAAAACTCTAGGGGTTTAACTGGGAAAAAAAAATGCAATGAGGTTGACTTAAAAAAAAGGAATCCATGCTGTTTTTTGAGTCATAGGGATAGTCATCCATTTGCTTTCTGCTGTAGCTTTAAATTGGTCATGACCAAGGTGCTGTGATTCTAACCCTGAAGAGGATAACTAAATGTCACTTTAACAGTGATTGTTACATTTAGAATATAGTCTTGTTTGTGTCTCTGTGGCCTCTTTCTATATGTAAAGCTGTGTCTGCTTTAGGTCCTGAAGAGTGACTGTATCTGGAGGAAAGTATGTCCCTACTCATATGTTGTCATTGCTCAGCGAGAGCAGACATGGCATTTTGCTCAGAAACCTCCCATCACTCCTAAAGCTTCACTCACACACACACCTGTGGCTGTAGGTTTAATACATTCTTCAACAAAAGTACATGGAATGCCCATTACCAAGTTATAAATAGTCTTCGCCTTGCATTCTAACGGAGGAGGGTAGGACATCAAATAATTGGTCACTACAAAGGAGGAATAATGGCTGTTAAGAGATAATTTATTATTTGTTTAATTTTGTTTCTTTAAGGCAGGTTCTCCCTAGTAGCCAAGGCTGGTCTCAAATGCTTAAATGATCCTCTTGCCTCTGCCTTCTGAGTGTTGGAGTTATAGGCATGAAAACCACCATGGCTGAGAATTTACAACAGGGATCTGTAACCTAGAACACAGTGTAGTAGGGTGGTTCAGATTGACCAGAAGTTACAGTGTCTAATTTGAATCTGGCACCACTTTGCACTAGCTGTAGGATAGTGGGGAAATTAACTCTTTGTGCTTTTTTTTTTTTTTTTTTTTTTTTTTTTGGGTCTTTTTGAAGCAGGGTCTCCCTATGGCCCCAGCTGTCCTGGAACTCACTATGTAGACCAGGCTGGCCTTGAACTCACAGAGATCCACCTGCCTCTGCCTCCCAAGTGCTGGGGCTACAGGCGTGCGCCACCATGCCCAGTTCTTTGTGCATTTTTAAAAATAAAGGTAATTTCAGGCTTGTTAAGGAAATTAGGGGGTGGGGTATAATTCAGTAGTAGATGTTCATTTTCCTAGTACTGTGCGAAAGAGACAAAGGGGACAGAGGGAAAAGGGAAGGAAAGGGTTAAATAGACTAGAGAAGAGCCAGTTAGGAGACAGTCACAGTGGTCCAGTGGTAAACCGAGCTACTTAAGGCAAAAGAAAGACTTGAGGGATACTTAGGAGATAGATAAAGAGGGTTTTTAAGGGTTGGGTATGGGTAGTAGGGAAGACGCTGTTTGTCTGGTCTTTGTGGCTGTAACTGGATACAAGGTGCTGGAAAATGGTCACCTTTGTCTACGTGTGTGGTGGTGGGATGAGGTTCTGTGGGTAGACTGCAAAGACTACCAAAAAAGAATGCTGAGCAAGCAGTTAGATAGAGCAACAGATCTAGAGTTCAGAGGCAATACCTTGCCCAGAGTCAGAAATGAAAGACATAAGCATGTAAATAATTTGTGAAAGAAAATAATGAATAATAATTAAGGCTGTATATTTGAATTTGGTATCCTTGAAAAGAAAGTATAGCATCAAAAGGAGAAAGAGCTAAGGGTGAAATTTAAGTATCAGTGATAAAGAAGACTAGCAAGAAGAAAGTGGCCAGAGAGGTAGAAAGAAAACCTGCAAACGGTGCTCTTGACTCCATGGGGAAAAGACATTTAAGTAAGGGCAGGAGTAGTTTTCTGCAACCTTTATGACTTTTCATTGGATCCCTGGGAATCTTAACATAGGTCTCTGATCATTCAAAGTCGGATACTGATAGTAATAGCATACATATCTAGAGCAAGTTTAGATGGAAACTAGTTGAACATCATCTTTAGACTCTACATTCTAGAATGTAGCCAGTTCCTGTTAGCCTTAAATTGGATTTAATCTGGAGGGAATGAGGGCAAAAGTGTATACTCAAGCATACAAGTATTAGACCACTAAAACTAAATCATTTTGGAGGTCATTAATCTAGATACTGATTCCTTCTAAAGCGAATTAGCATTGCCTACGTGGCTCACAAAGTTAATGGGAATGTTAGAGAAACTGGTTTAGAAGATGTTCTCAAACCAAGAGAGGTATGCCCACAGAGAAGACAGGGTCAGAATACTGATGGGGCTTCCTCTCGTTCAAGATCTTATGTTTCGTTATTCCCACAGTGCATACTTTCGGTTGCTGGACAGAAAAAAACAAATGAGCAAATACCCACTATGCACCTCCTTTCTGGACTTAGAGTAGCCTCCTGACTGATCCTGTGTCCTCCTTCATTCTTCAAAGCCAGTTAGGAAACCAAGATGTAGTTCTGATCATGTCATTCCGTTTCTCTGTAGAGTCTCACCTACCTATAAGAAAATGTCGACCCCCACCTCCTTCAGCCTCATCTCCATCCAGTTTCGTATGCTTTGTGCTTTAGCAAGACCGAATCACAGAACTGTGTCCCTGCCACTTCTCATTTTCATGCTCTGCCTCTCCTCACAGTGTCTTTGCTGCTGGAATCTCCCCTATGGTCCACCTCAACCTTCTGTCTACCATGATTGAAGAAACCACTTTCTTGTTCCTCCTAAATTAATCCTCTTCTTTCTGTGTTCCTGAAACATCAACTAGGAGTTGAAGATGTAGGACTATTACCTTTTATGGGTTTTGTTTTGTTTTGTTTTGTTTTACAGGGTTTCATGTAGCTCAGGGTGGCCTTGAAATCCTGATCCTCCTGCTTCCACTTCCCAAGTGCTGGAATTAGAGGTGTGCACCATCATGCTTGATGGGTAGGGATTAGATCTTATATTCATCTTAGGACCCCTAATATTATCAAATTGCCTGGTATAATGTGCATGCAATAAATGTTTAGCTAGCCAGGTATGGTGGCTCATGCTTGAAATCCTAGCACTGGGGAAGCTGAGTCAGGACAATTGCCACGAGTTTGTGGCCAGCTTGGGCTACATAGTGAGTTCCAGAAGAGCCTGGGCTATATACTGTGAGATCTTGTCTCAAATAACAACAAAAGTTGAAGTAATAAAGAGATGTAGATCTTAGAGATAACTAAGAGTTTTGACACTGAAAAATTAAAAATGATATACAATTTGAATGCAGCAGTATTAATTAGACCCATATGAAAAAAATGTAGCAGAAATAACTTGACTGTTTTTACTAGCATGTAAATGTATATGTAGAATAACAGTGGGAAAAAAGACTGGAAAGGGGGGATGTGCTTTTAAATTTTGTTTTAACCTGTTTTAACATCAGCCTCTCCAGTGCTCGGATTACAGGCATGAGCCACCACACCCAGCTACAGTTTGTATATTAAGTAACAATGTATCTTTGAAAGGTTTTAAGCATAAAGTTCATTTGGTCAAATTGTGTATTAGGAAATTAATCTGGTAGCAGGATGCATTATGAGACTTCAGCAAGTATACAGAGGAGGGGTGCAGCAACAGAAACCAGTCCTGACTTTGCTACTTGGTTTCTTGATT